>NW_027590994.1:0-47500 GCF_964213995.1 Mustelus asterias | reverse complement strand
AGACACACACACAATCTCTCATACACACACATTGATAGAGACAATATAGACACACACACAATCTCTCTCACACACACACACACACACACATTGATAGTGACAATATAGACACACACACAATCTCTCATACACACACATTGATAGTGACAATATAGACACACACACAATCTCTCTCACACACACACACACATTGATAGAGACAATAGAGACACACACACAATCTCTCATACACACACATTGATAGTGATAATATAGACACACACACAATCTCTCTCTCTCACACACACACACACACACATTGATAGGGACAATATAGACACACACACAATCTCTCATACACACACATTGATAGTGACAATATAGACACACACACAATCTCTCTCTCACACACACACACACATTGATAGAGACAATATAGACACACACACAATCTCTCATACACACACACATTGATAGTGACAATATAGACACACACACAATCTCTCTCACACACACACACACACACATTGATAGGGACAATATAGACACACACACAATCTCTCATACACACACACACACACACACATTGATAGTGACAATATAGACACACACACAATCTCTCATACACACACACACACACATGATAGTGACAATATCGACACACACACAATCTCTCTCACACACACACACACACACACACACATTGATAGGGACAGTATAGACACACACACAATCTCTCATACACACATACACACACATTGATAGTGACAATATAGACACACACACAATCTCTCTCACACACACACACACACATTGATAGTGACAATATAGACACACACACAATCTCTCTCACACACACACACACACACATTGATAGGGACAATATAGACACACACACAATCTCTCATACACACACATTGATAGTGACAATATAGACACACACAATCTCTCACACACACACACACACATTGATAGAGACAATATAGACACACACACAATCTCACACACACACACACATTGATAGTGACAATATAGACACACACACAATCTCTCTCACACACACACACATTGATAGTGACAATATAGACACACACAATCTCTCTCACATACACACACACACACATTGATAGGGACAATATAGACACACACACAATCTCTCACACACACACATTGATAGTGACAATATAGACACACACAATCTCTCACACACACACACACACACATTGATAGAGACAATATAGACACACACACACAATCTCTCTCTCACACACACATTGATAGAGACAATATAGACACACACACAATCTCTCTCACACACACACACACATTGACAGGGACAATATAGACACACACACAATCTCCCTCTCATACACACACATTGACAGGGACAATATAGACACACACACAATCTCTCTCTCACACACACACACATTGACAGTGACAATATAGACACACACACAATCTCTCACACACACACATTGACAGTGACAATATAGACACACACACAATCTCTCACACACACACACACATTGATAGAGACAATATAGACACACACACAATCTCACACACACACACATTGATAGTGACAATATAGGCACACACACAATCTCTCTCACACACACACACACATTGATAGAGACAATATAGACACACACACAATCTCTCACACACACACACACACATTGATAGAGACAATATAGACACACACACAATCTCTCACACACACACATTGATAGAGACAATATAGACACACACACAATCTCTCTCACACACACACACACATTGATAGAGACAATATAGACACACACACAATCTCTCTCACACACACACACACATTGATAGAGACAATATAGACACACACACAATCTCTCACACACACACATTGATAGAGACAATATAGACACACACACAATCTCTCCCACACACACACACACATTGATAGTGACAATATAGACACACACACAATCTCTCACACACACACACATTGATAGTGACAATATAGACACACACACAATCTCTCACACACACACACACATTGATAGTGACAATATAGACACACACACAATCTCTCTCTCTCACACACACACATTGATAGAGACAATATAGACACACACACAATCGCACACACACACACACACATTGATACAGACAATATAGACACACACACAATCGCACACACACACACACACACACATTGATAGAGACAATATAGACACACACACACACACATTGATAGTGACAATATAGACACACACACACACACACACACATTGACATGGACAATATAGACACACACACAATCTCTCTCCCACACACACACACACACATTGATAGAGACAATATAGACACACACACATTGATAGGGACAATATAGACACACACACAATCTCTCTCACACACACACACATATTGATAGAGACAATATAGACACACACACAATCTCACACACACACACATTGATAGTGACAATATCGACAAACACACTATCTCTCTCTCACACACACACACACACACATTGATAGAGACAATATAGACACACACACAATCTCACACACACACACATTGATAGGGACAATATAGACACACACACAATCTCTCACTCTCACACACACACACACACACACACACACACACACACATTGCTAGAGACAATATAGACACACAGACAATCTCTCTCACACACACACATTGATAGAGACAATATAGACACACACACAATCTCTCTCTCACACACACACACATTGATAGAGACAATATAGACACACAGACAATCTCTCTCACACACACACATTGATAGAGACAATATAGACACACACACAATCTCTCTCTCACACACACACACATTGATAGAGACAATATAGACACACACACAATCTCACTCTCACACACACACACATTGATAGTGACAATATAGACACACACACAATCTCTCTCACACACACACACACATTGACAGGAACAATATGGATACACACACAATGTCTCTCTCTCTCTCTCTCTCTCACACACACACACACACACATTGATAGGGACAATATAGACACACACACAATCTCTCATACACACACATTGATAGTGATAATATAGACACACACACAATCTCTCTCTCTCACACACACACACATTGATAGGGACAATATAGACACACACACAATCTCTCATACACACACATTGATAGTGACAATATAGACACACACACAATCTCTCTCTCACACACACACACACACACATTGATAGGGACAATATAGACACACACACAATCTCTCACACACACACACACACACATTGATAGAGACAATATAGACACACACACACACACACACACATTGATAGAGACAATATAGACACACACACACAATCTCTCTCTCACACACACACACACACACATTGATAGAGACAATATAGACACACACACACACACACACACATTGATAGGGACAATATAGACACACACACAATCTCTCATACACACACATTGATAGTGACAATATAGACACACACACAATCTCTCTCTCACACACACACACACATTGATAGAGACAATATAGACACACACACAATCTCTCATACACACACACACACACACATTGATAGTGACAATATAGACACACACACAATCTCTCTCACACACACACACACACACATTGATAGGGACAATATAGACACACACACAATCTCTCATACACACACACACACACACACATTGATAGTGACAATATAGACACACACACAATCTCTCATACACACACACACACACATGATAGTGACAATATAGACACACACACAATCTCTCTCACACACACACACACACACACACATTGATAGGGACAGTATAGACACACACACAATCTCTCTCACACACACACACACACACATTGATAGGGACAATATAGACACACACACAATCTCTCATACACACACACACACACACACATTGATAGTGACAATATAGACACACACACAATCTCTCATACACACATACACACACATTGATAGTGACAATATAGACACACACACAATCTCTCTCACACACACACACACATTGATAGTGACAATATAGACACACACACAATCTCTCTCACACACACACACACACACATTGATAGGGACAATATAGACACACACACAATCTCTCATACACACACATTGATAGTGACAATATAGACACACACAATCTCTCACACACACACACACACATTGATAGAGACAATATAGACACACACACAATCTCACACACACACACACATTGATAGTGACAATATAGACACACACACAATCTCTCTCACACACACACACACACATTGATAGTGACAATATAGACACACACAATCTCTCTCACATACACACACACACACATTGATAGGGACAATATAGACACACACACAATCTCTCACACACACACATTGATAGTGACAATATAGACACACACAATCTCTCACACACACACACACACACATTGATAGAGACAATATAGACACACACACACAATCTCTCTCTCACACACACATTGATAGAGACAATATAGACACACACACAATCTCTCTCACACACACACACACATTGACAGGGACAATATAGACACACACACAATCTCCCTCTCATACACACACATTGACAGGGACAATATAGACACACACACAATCTCTCTCTCACACACACACACATTGACAGTGACAATATAGACACACACACAATCTCTCACACACACACATTGACAGTGACAATATAGACACACACACAATCTCTCACACACACACACACATTGATAGAGACAATATAGACACACACACAATCTCACACACACACACATTGATAGTGACAATATAGGCACACACACAATCTCTCTCACACACACACACACATTGATAGAGACAATATAGACACACACACAATCTCTCACACACACACACACACACATTGATAGAGACAATATAGACACACACACAATCTCTCACACACACACATTGATAGAGACAATATAGACACACACACAATCTCTCTCACACACACACACACATTGATAGAGACAATATAGACACACACACAATCTCTCTCACACACACACACACATTGATAGAGACAATATAGACACACACACAATCTCTCACACACACACATTGATAGAGACAATATAGACACACACACAATCTCTCCCACACACACACACACATTGATAGTGACAATATAGACACACACACAATCTCTCACACACACACACATTGATAGTGACAATATAGACACACACACAATCTCTCACACACACACACATTGATAGTGACAATATAGACACACACACAATCTCTCTCTCTCACACACACACATTGATAGAGACAATATAGACACACACACAATCGCACACACACACACACACATTGATACAGACAATATAGACACACACACAATCTCTCACACACACACACACACACACATTGATAGAGACAATATAGACACACACACACACACATTGATAGTGACAATATAGACACACACACACACACACACACATTGACATGGACAATATAGACACACACACAATCTCTCTCCCACACACACACACACACATTGATAGAGACAATATAGACACACACACATTGATAGGGACAATATAGACACACACACAAATCTCTCTCACACACACACACATATTGATAGAGACAATATAGACACACACACAATCTCACACACACACACATTGATAGTGACAATATCGACAAACACACTATCTCTCTCTCACACACACACACACACACATTGATAGAGACAATATAGACACACACACAATCTCACACACACACACATTGATAGGGACAATATAGACACACACACAATCTCTCACTCTCACACACACACACACACACACACACACACACATTGCTAGAGACAATATAGACACACAGACAATCTCTCTCACACACACACATTGATAGAGACAATATAGACACACACACAATCTCTCTCTCACACACACACACATTGATAGAGACAATATAGACACACAGACAATCTCTCTCACACACACACATTGATAGAGACAATATAGACACACACACAATCTCTCTCTCACACACACACACATTGATAGAGACAATATAGACACACACACAATCTCACTCTCACACACACACACATTGATAGTGACAATATAGACACACACACAATCTCTCTCACACACACACACACATTGACAGGAACAATATGGATACACACACAATGTCTCTCTCTCTCTCTCTCTCTCACACACACACACACACACATTGATAGGGACAATATAGACACACACACAATCTCTCATACACACACATTGATAGTGATAATATAGACACACACACAATCTCTCTCTCTCACACACACACACATTGATAGGGACAATATAGACACACACACAATCTCTCATACACACACATTGATAGTGACAATATAGACACACACACAATCTCTCTCTCACACACACACACACACACATTGATAGGGACAATATAGACACACACACAATCTCTCATACACACACATTGATAGAGACAATATAGACACACACACAATCTCTCTCACACACACACACACACACACATTGATAGTGACAATATAGACACACACACAATCTCTCATACACACACATTGCTAGTGACAATATAGACACACACACAATCTCTCTCACACACACACACACATTGATAGAGACAATAGAGACACACACACAATCTCTCATACACACACATTGATAGTGATAATATAGACACACACACAATCTCTCTCTCTCACACACACACACACACACATTGATAGGGACAATATAGACACACACACAATCTCTCATACACACACATTGATAGTGACAATATAGACACACACACAATCTCTCTCTCACACACACACACACATTGATAGAGACAATATAGACACACACACAATCTCTCATACACACACACACACACACATTGATAGTGACAATATAGACACACACACAATCTCTCTCACACACACACACACACACATTGATAGGGACAATATAGACACACACACAATCTCTCATACACACACACACACACACACATTGATAGTGACAATATAGACACACACACAATCTCTCATACACACACACACACACATGATAGTGACAATATAGACACACACACAATCTCTCTCACACACACACACACACACACACATTGATAGGGACAGTATAGACACACACACAATCTCTCATACACACATACACACACATTGATAGTGACAATATAGACACACACACAATCTCTCTCACACACACACACACATTGATAGTGACAATATAGACACACACACAATCTCTCTCACACACACACACACACACATTGATAGGGACAATATAGACACACACACAATCTCTCATACACACACATTGATAGTGACAATATAGACACACACAATCTCTCACACACACACACACACATTGATAGAGACAATATAGACACACACACAATCTCACACACACACACATTGATAGTGACAATATAGACACACACACAATCTCTCTCACACACACACACACACATTGATAGTGACAATATAGACACACACAATCTCTCTCACATACACACACACACACATTGATAGGGACAATATAGACACACACACAATCTCTCACACACACACATTGATAGTGACAATATAGACACACACAATCTCTCACACACACACACACACACATTGATAGAGACAATATAGACACACACACACAATCTCTCTCTCACACACACATTGATAGAGACAATATAGACACACACACAATCTCTCTCACACACACACACACATTGACAGGGACAATATAGACACACACACAATCTCCCTCTCATACACACACATTGACAGGGACAATATAGACACACACACAATCTCTCTCTCACACACACACACATTGACAGTGACAATATAGACACACACACAATCTCTCACACACACACATTGACAGTGACAATATAGACACACACACAATCTCTCACACACACACACACATTGATAGAGACAATATAGACACACACACAATCTCACACACACACACATTGATAGTGACAATATAGGCACACACACAATCTCTCTCACACACACACACACATTGATAGAGACAATATAGACACACACACAATCTCTCACACACACACACACACATTGATAGAGACAATATAGACACACACACAATCTCTCACACACACACATTGATAGAGACAATATAGACACACACACAATCTCTCTCACACACACACACACATTGATAGAGACAATATAGACACACACACAATCTCTCTCACACACACACACACATTGATAGAGACAATATAGACACACACACAATCTCTCACACACACACATTGATAGAGACAATATAGACACACACACAATCTCTCCCACACACACACACACATTGATAGTGACAATATAGACACACACACAATCTCTCACACACACACACATTGATAGTGACAATATAGACACACACACAATCTCTCACACACACACACACATTGATAGTGACAATATAGACACACACACAATCTCTCTCTCTCACACACACACATTGATAGAGACAATATAGACACACACACAATCGCACACACACACACACACACACATTGATACAGACAATATAGACACACACACAATCTCTCACACACACACACACACACACATTGATAGAGACAATATAGACACACACACACACACATTGATAGTGACAATATAGACACACACACACACACACACACATTGACATGGACAATATAGACACACACACAATCTCTCTCCCACACACACACACACACATTGATAGAGACAATATAGACACACACACATTGATAGGGACAATATAGACACACACACAATCTCTCTCACACACACACACATATTGATAGAGACAATATAGACACACACACAATCTCACACACACACACATTGATAGTGACAATATCGACAAACACACTATCTCTCTCTCACACACACACACACACACATTGATAGAGACAATATAGACACACACACAATCTCACACACACACACATTGATAGGGACAATATAGACACACACACAATCTCTCACTCTCACACACACACACACACACACACACACACACACATTGCTAGAGACAATATAGACACACAGACAATCTCTCTCACACACACACATTGATAGAGACAATATAGACACACACACAATCTCTCTCTCACACACACACATTGATAGAGACAATATAGACACACAGACAATCTCTCTCACACACACACATTGATAGAGACAATATAGACACACACACAATCTCTCTCTCACACACACACACATTGATAGAGACAATATAGACACACACACAATCTCACTCTCACACACACACACATTGATAGTGACAATATAGACACACACACAATCTCTCTCACACACACACACACATTGACAGGAACAATATGGATACACACCCAATGTCTCTCTCTCTCTCTCTCTCTCACACACACACACACACACACATTGATAGGGACAATATAGACACACACACAATCTCTCATACACACACATTGATAGTGATAATATAGACACACACACAATCTCTCTCTCTCACACACACACACATTGATAGGGACAATATAGACACACACACAATCTCTCATACACACACATTGATAGTGACAATATAGACACACACACAATCTCTCTCTCACACACACACACACACACATTGATAGGGACAATATAGACACACACACAATCTCTCACACACACACACACACACATTGATAGAGACAATATAGACACACACACACACACACACACACACATTGATAGAGACAATATAGACACACACACACAATCTCTCTCTCACACACACACACACACACATTGATAGAGACAATATAGACACACACACACACACACACACACATTGATAGGGACAATATAGACACACACACAATCTCTCATACACACACATTGATAGTGACAATATAGACACACACACAATCTCTCTCTCACACACACACACACATTGATAGAGACAATATAGACACACACACAATCTCTCATACACACACACACACACACATTGATAGTGACAATATAGACACACACACAATCTCTCTCACACACACACACATTGATAGGGACAATATAGACACACACACAATCTCTCATACACACACACACACACACACATTGATAGTGACAATATAGACACACACACAATCTCTCATACACACACACACACACATGATAGTGACAATATCGACACACACACAATCTCTCTCACACACACACACACACACACACATTGATAGGGACAGTATAGACACACACACAATCTCTCATACACACATACACACACATTGATAGTGACAATATAGACACACACACAATCTCTCTCACACACACACACACATTGATAGTGACAATATAGACACACACACAATCTCTCTCACACACACACACACACACATTGATAGGGACAATATAGACACACACACAATCTCTCATACACACACATTGATAGTGACAATATAGACACACACAATCTCTCACACACACACACACACATTGATAGAGACAATATAGACACACACACAATCTCACACACACACACACATTGATAGTGACAATATAGACACACACACAATCTCTCTCACACACACACACACACACATTGATAGTGACAATATAGACACACACAATCTCTCTCACATACACACACACACACATTGATAGGGACAATATAGACACACACACAATCTCTCACACACACACATTGATAGTGACAATATAGACACACACAATCTCTCACACACACACACACACACATTGATAGAGACAATATAGACACACACACACAATCTCTCTCTCACACACACATTGATAGAGACAATATAGACACACACACAATCTCTCTCACACACACACACACATTGACAGGGACAATATAGACACACACACAATCTCCCTCTCATACACACACATTGACAGGGACAATATAGACACACACACAATCTCTCTCTCACACACACACACATTGACAGTGACAATATAGACACACACACAATCTCTCACACACACACATTGACAGTGACAATATAGACACACACACAATCTCTCACACACACACACACATTGATAGAGACAATATAGACACACACACAATCTCACACACACACACATTGATAGTGACAATATAGGCACACACACAATCTCTCTCACACACACACACACACATTGATAGAGACAATATAGACACACACACAATCTCTCTCACACACACACACACATTGATAGAGACAATATAGACACACACACAATCTCTCTCACACACACACACACATTGATAGAGACAATATAGACACACACACAATCTCTCACACACACACATTGATAGAGACAATATAGACACACACACAATCTCTCCCACACACACACACACATTGATAGTGACAATATAGACACACACACAATCTCTCACACACACACACATTGATAGTGACAATATAGACACACACACAATCTCTCACACACACACACACACATTGATAGTGACAATATAGACACACACACAATCTCTCTCTCTCACACACACACATTGATAGAGACAATATAGACACACACACAATCGCACACACACACACACACATTGATACAGACAATATAGACACACACACAATCTCTCACACACACACACACACACACATTGATAGAGACAATATAGACACACACACACACACATTGATAGTGACAATATAGACACACACACACACACACACACATTGACATGGACAATATAGACACACACACAATCTCTCTCCCACACACACACACACACATTGATAGAGACAATATAGACACACACACATTGATAGGGACAATATAGACACACACACAATCTCTCTCACACACACACACATATTGATAGAGACAATATAGACACACACACAATCTCACACACACACACATTGATAGTGACAATATCGACAAACACACTATCTCTCTCTCACACACACACACACACACACACATTGATAGAGACAATATAGACACACACACAATCTCACACACACACACATTGATAGGGACAATATAGACACACACACAATCTCTCACTCTCACACACACACACACACACACACACACACACACATTGCTAGAGACAATATAGACACACAGACAATCTCTCTCACACACACACATTGATAGAGACAATATAGACACACACACAATCTCTCTCTCACACACACACACATTGATAGAGACAATATAGACACACAGACAATCTCTCTCACACACACACATTGATAGAGACAATATAGACACACACACAATCTCTCTCTCACACACACACACATTGATAGAGACAATATAGACACACACACAATCTCACTCTCACACACACACACATTGATAGTGACAATATAGACACACACACAATCTCTCTCACACACACACACACATTGACAGGAACAATATGGATACACACACAATGTCTCTCTCTCTCTCTCTCTCTCACACACACACACACACACATTGATAGGGACAATATAGACACACACACAATCTCTCATACACACACATTGATAGTGATAATATAGACACACACACAATCTCTCTCTCTCACACACACACACATTGATAGGGACAATATAGACACACACACAATCTCTCATACACACACATTGATAGTGACAATATAGACACACACACAATCTCTCTCTCACACACACACACACACACATTGATAGGGACAATATAGACACACACACAATCTCTCACACACACACACACACACATTGATAGAGACAATATAGACACACACACACACACACACACATTGATAGAGACAATATAGACACACACACACAATCTCTCTCTCACACACACACACACACACATTGATAGAGACAATATAGACACACACACACACACACACACATTGATAGGGACAATATAGACACACACACAATCTCTCATACACACACATTGATAGTGACAATATAGACACACACACAATCTCTCTCTCACACACACACACACATTGATAGAGACAATATAGACACACACACAATCTCTCATACACACACACACACACACATTGATAGTGACAATATAGACACACACACAATCTCTCTCACACACACACACACACACATTGATAGGGACAATATAGACACACACACAATCTCTCATACACACACACACACACACACATTGATAGTGACAATATAGACACACACACAATCTCTCATACACACACACACACACATGATAGTGACAATATAGACACACACACAATCTCTCTCTCACACACACACACACACACACATTGATAGGGACAGTATAGACACACACACAATCTCTCATACACACATACACACACATTGATAGTGACAATATAGACACACACACAATCTCTCTCACACACACACACACATTGATAGTGACAATATAGACACACACACAATCTCTCTCACACACACACACACACACATTGATAGGGACAATATAGACACACACACAATCTCTCATACACACACATTGATAGTGACAATATAGACACACACAATCTCTCACACACACACACACATTGATAGAGACAATATAGACACACACACAATCTCACACACACACACACATTGATAGTGACAATATAGACACACACACAATCTCTCTCACACACACACACACACATTGATAGTGACAATATAGACACACACAATCTCTCTCACATACACACACACACACATTGATAGGGACAATATAGACACACACACAATCTCTCACACACACACATTGATAGTGACAATATAGACACACACAATCTCTCACACACACACACATTGATAGAGACAATATAGACACACACACACAATCTCTCTCTCACACACACATTGATAGAGACAATATAGACACACACACAATCTCTCTCACACACACACACACATTGACAGGGACAATATAGACACACACACAATCTCCCTCTCATACACACATATTGACAGGGACAATATAGACACACACACAATCTCTCTCTCACACACACACACATTGACAGTGACAATATAGACACACACACAATCTCTCACACACACACATTGACAGTGACAATATAGACACACACACAATCTCTCACACACACACACACATTGATAGAGACAATATAGACACACACACAATCTCACACACACACACATTGATAGTGACAATATAGGCACACACACAATCTCTCTCACACACACACACACATTGATAGAGACAATATAGACACACACACAATCTCTCACACACACACACACACATTGATAGAGACAATATAGACACACACACAATCTCTCACACACACACATTGATAGAGACAATATAGACACACACACAATCTCTCTCACACACACACACACATTGATAGAGACAATATAGACACACACACAATCTCTCTCACACACACACACACATTGATAGAGACAATATAGACACACACACAATCTCTCACACACACACATTGATAGAGACAATATAGACACACACACAATCTCTCCCACACACACACACACATTGATAGTGACAATATAGACACACACACAATCTCTCACACACACACACATTGATAGTGACAATATAGACACACACACAATCTCTCACACACACACACACACATTGATAGTGACAATATAGACACACACACAATCTCTCTCTCTCACACACACATTGATAGAGACAATATAGACACACACACAATCGCACACACACACACACACATTGATACAGACAATATAGACACACACACAATCTCTCACACACACACACACACACACACATTGATAGAGACAATATAGACACACACACACACACATTGATAGTGACAATATAGACACACACACACACACACACACATTGACATGGACAATATAGACACACACACAATCTCTCTCCCACACACACACACACACACATTGATAGAGACAATATAGACACACACACATTGATAGGGACAATATAGACACACACACAATCTCTCTCACACACACACACATATTGATAGAGACAATATAGACACACACACAATCTCACACACACACACATTGATAGTGACAATATCGACAAACACACTATCTCTCTCTCACACACACACACACACACATTGATAGAGACAATATAGACACACACACAATCTCACACACACACACATTGATAGGGACAATATAGACACACACACAATCTCTCACTCTCACACACACACACACACACACATTGATAGAGACAATATAGACACACACACAATCTCTCTCACACACACACACACACACACACACATTGATCGGGACAATATAGACACACACACAATCTCTCTCACACACACACACACACATTGATAGAGACAATATAGACACACACACAATCTCTCTCTCACACACACACACATTGATAGAAACAATATAGACACACACACAATCTCTCTCACACACACACACACACATTGATAGAGACAATATAGAAACACTTACAATCTCTCTCTCACACACACATTGATAGAGACAATATTGACACACACACAATCTCTCTCCCACACACACACACATTGATAGAGACAATATAGACACACACACAATCTCTCTCTCACACACACATTGATAGGGACAATATAGACACACACACAATCTCTCTCCCACACACACACACACATTGAGAGTGACAATATAGACACACACACACACACACACACACACATTGATAGAGACAATATAGACACACACACAATCTCTCTCCCACACACACACACATTGATAGAGACAATATAGACACACACACAATCTCTCTCTCACGCACACATTGATAGGGACAATATAGACACACACACAATCTCTCTCCCACACACACACACACACACACATTGATAGAGACAATATAGACACACACACAATCTCTCACACACACACACACACATTGAGAGTGACAATATAGACACACACACACACACACACATTGATAGAGACAATATAGACACACACACAATCTCTCTCCCACACACACACACATTGATAGAGACAATATAGACACACACACAATCTCTCTCTCACACACACATTGATAGTGACAATATAGACACACACACACACACACACATTGATAGAGACAATATAGACACACACACAATCGCACACACACACACACACACACACACACATTGATAGAGACAATATAGACACACACACAATCTCTCTCTCACACACACACACACACACATTGATAGAGACAATATAGACACACACACAATCTCTCTCACACACACACACACACATTGATAGGGACAATATAGACACACACACAATCTCTCTCTCACACACACACATTGATAGAGACAATATAGACACACACACAATCTCTCTCTCACACACACATTGATAGAGACAATATAGACACACACACAATCTCACACACACACACACACACATTGATAGAGACAATATAGACACACACACAATCTCTCTCACACACACACACACACACACACACATTGATAGAGACAATATAGACACACACACAATCTCTCTCTCACACACACACACACACACATTGATAGAGACAATATAGACACACACACAATCTCTCTCTCACACACACATTGGTAGAGACAATATAGACACACACACAATCTCTCTCTCACACACACACACACACACACACACACATTGATAGTGACAATATAGACACACACACACACACACACATTGATAGAGACAATATAGACACACACACACACACACACATTGATAGAGACAATATAGACACACACACAATCTCTCTCACACACACACACACATTGATAGAGACAATATAGACACACACACAATCGCACACACACACACACACATTGATAGAGACAATATAGACACACACACAATCTCTCTCTCACACACACACACACACACACATTGATAGAGACAATATAGACACACACACACACACACATTGATAGAGACAATATAGACACACACACAATCTCTCTCTCACACACACACACACACACATTGATAGTGACAATATAGACACACACACACACACACACATTGATAGAGACAATATAGACACACACACACACACACACACATTGATAGAGACAATATAGACACACACACAATCTCTCATACACACACACACACATTGATAGAGACAATATAGACACACACACACACACACACATTGATAGAGACAATATAGACACACACACAATCTCTCTCACACACACACACACATTGATAGAGACAATATAGACACACACACAATCTCTCTCACACACACACACACACACACACATTGATAGGGACAATATAGACACACACACAATCTCTCTCTCACACACACACACATTGATAGAGACAATATAGACACACACACAATCTCTCTCACACACACACACACACACATTGATAGGGACAATATAGACACACACACAATCTCTCTCACACACACACACACATTGATCGGGACAATATAGACACACACACAATCTCTCTCACACACACACACACACACACACACATTGATAGAGACAATATAGACACACACACAATCTCTCTCTCACACACACATTGATTGGGACAATATAGACAAATACACAATCACTCTCTCTCTCACACACACACACGCATGTGCACGCACACACATACACACACACAGACATGCAGAATGACAGGGACAATATAGATACAAGCACAATTACTGCAATTGCATTGCTGTGCCTGCCATGGAATCAGAGTGGGCGAAGTGGACAATGGAAATGTCTGTTGACCTGATTTGCCGGTCGGTTTCGAAACTCCAAAGTGTTTTATGGAGCCCACCTGTATCATAAGTGTTACATCTTGAATTTGGCTCGGGTAAGCATGATAGGTTTCACTTCAGGTGTGCTTCAAATGACCCACAAGGGAGCTTTGATCAAACAAAGTTTACTTAAGAATAAAGTTGATATATATAGTTAGAAAATTCGCAATAAAGTTGGGATTGGCTTCCATGGTGTCAGATCCCATTTCGACTGTGAATCCACTGATCACTCATAGAAATCATAGAAACCCTACAGCACAGAAAGAGGCCATTCGGCCCATCGAGTCTGCACCGACCACAATCCCACCCAGGCCCCACCCTCATATATTTACCCACTAATCCCTCTAACCTGCGCATCTCAGGACACTAAGGGCAATTTTAGCATGGCCAATCAACCTAACCCACACATCTTTGGACTGTGGGAGGAAACCGGAGCACCCGGAGGAAACCCACGCAGACACGAGGAGAATGTGCAAACTCCACACAGACAGTGACCCGAGCCGGGAATCGAACCCAGGTCCCTGGAGCTGTGAAGCAGCAGTGCTAACCACTGTGCTACCGTGCCCCCGGGAATCGAACCCGGGTCCCTGGAGCTGTGAAGCAGCAGTGCTAACCACTGTGCTACCGTGCCCCCGGGAATCGAACCCAGGTCCCTGGAGCTGTGAAGCAGCAGTGCTAACCACTGTGCTACCGTGCCACCCGGGAATCGAACCTGGGTCCCTGCAGCAGGGAAGCAGCAGTGCTAACCACTGTGCTACCGTGCCACCCGGGAATCGAACCCAGGTCCCTGCAGCAGTGAAGCAGCAGTGCTAACCACTGTGCTACCGTGCCACCCGGGAATCGAACCCAGGTCCCTGCAGCAGTGAAGCAGCAGTGCCAACCACTGTGCTACCGTGCCACCCGGGAATCGAACCTGGGTCCCTGCAGCAGTGAAGCAGCAGTGCTAACCACTGTGCTACCGTGCCACCCGGGAATCGAACCCAGGTCCCTGCAGCAGTGAAGCAGCAGTGCCAACCACTGTGCTACCGTGCCACCCGGGAATCGAACCCAGGTCCCTGCAGCAGTGAAGCAGCAGTGCTAACCACTGTGCTACCGTGCCACCCGGGAATCGAACCTGGGTCCCTGCAGCAGTGAAGCAGCAGTGCTAACCACTGTGCTACCGTGCCACCCGGGAATCGAACCTGGGACCCTGCAGCAGGGAAGCAGCAGTGCTAACCACTGTGCTACCGTGCCCCCGGGAATCGAACCTGGGTCCCTGCAGCAGTGAAGCAGCAGTGCTAACCACTGTGCTACCGTGCCACCCGGGAATCGAACCTGGGTCCCTGCAGCAGTGAAGCAGCAGTGCTAACCACTGTGCTACCGTGCCACCCGGGAATCGAACCTGGGTCCCTGCAGCAGGGAAGCAGCAGTGCTAACCACTGTGCTACCGTGCCACCCGGGAATCGAACCCAGGTCCCTGCAGCAGTGAAGCAGCAGTGCTAACCACTGTGCTACCGTGCCCCCGGGAATCGAACCCAGGTCCCTGCAGCAGTGAAGCAGCAGTGCTAACCACTGTGCTACCGTGCCCCCGGGAATCGAACCCAGGTCCCTGCAGCAGTGAAGCAGCAGCGCTAACCACTGTGTCACCGTGCCACCCGGGAATCGAACCCAGGTCCCTGCAGCAGGGAAGCAGCAGTGCTAACCCACTGTGCTACCGTGCCACCCGGGAATCGAACCCAGGTCCCTGCAGCAGGGAAGCAGCAGTGCTAACCACTGTGTCACCGTGCCACCCGGGAATCGAACCCAGGTCCCTGCAGCAGGGAAGCAGCAGTGCTAACCACTGTGCTACCGTGCCACCCGGGAATCGAACCCAGGTCCCTGCAGCAGTGAAGCAGCAGTGCTAACCACTGTGCTACCGTGCCACCCGGGAATCGAACCCAGGTCCCTGCAGCAGTGAAGCAGCAGTGCTAACCACTGTGCTACCGTGCCACCCGGGAATCGAACCCAGGTCCCTGCAGCAGTGAAGCAGCAGTGCTAACCCACTGTGCTACCGTGCCACCCGGGAATCGAACCCAGGTCCCTGCAGCAGTGAAGCAGCAGTGCTAACCACTGTGCTACCGTGCCCCCGGGAATCGAACCCGGGTCCCTGGAGCTGTGAAGCAGCAGTGCTAACCACTGTGCTACCGTGCCACCCGGGAATCGAACCCAGGTCCCTGCAGCAGTGAAGCAGCAGTGCTAACCACTGTGCTACCGTGCCACCCGGGAATCGAACCTGGGACCCTGCAGCAGGGAAGCAGCAGTGCTAACCACTGTGCTACCGTGCCCCCGGGAATCGAACCTGGGTCCCTGCAGCAGTGAAGCAGCAGTGCTAACCACTGTGCTACCGTGCCACCCGGGAATCGAACCTGGGTCCCTGCAGCAGGGAAGCAGCAGTGCCAACCCACTGTGCTACCGTGCCACCCGGGAATCGAACCTGGGTCCCTGCAGCAGTGAAGCAGCAGTGCTAACCACTGTGCTACCGTGCCACCCGGGAATCGAACCCAGGTCCCTGCAGCAGTGAAGCAGCAGTGCTAACCCACTGTGCTACCGTGCCACCCGGGAATCGAACCCAGGTCCCTGCAGCAGTGAAGCAGCAGTGCTAACCACTGTGCTACCGTGCCCCCGGGAATCGAACCCAGGTCCCTGCAGCAGTGAAGCAGCAGTGCTAACCACTGTGCTACCGTGCCACCCGGGAATCGAACCCAGGTCCCTGGAGCAGTGAAGCAGCAGTGCTAACCACTGTGCTACCGTGCCACCCGGGAATCGAACCCAGGTCCCTGGAGCTGTGAAGCAGCAGTGCTAACCACTGTGCTACCGTGCCACCCGGGAATCGAACCTGGGACCTTGCAGCAGGGAAGCAGCAGTGCTAACCACTGTGCTACCGTGCCCCCGGGAATCGAACCTGGGTCCCTGCAGCAGTGAAGCAGCAGTGCTAACCACTGTGCTACCGTGCCACCCGGGAATCGAACCTGGGTCCCTGCAGCAGGGAAGCAGCAGTGCCAACCCACTGTGCTACCGTGCCACCCGGGAATCGAACCTGGGTCCCTGCAGCAGTGAAGCAGCAGTGCTAACCACTGTGCTACCGTGCCACCCGGGAATCGAACCCAGGTCCCTGCAGCAGTGAAGCAGCAGTGCTAACCCACTGTGCTACCGTGCCACCCGGGAATCGAACCCAGGTCCCTGCAGCAGTGAAGCAGCAGTGCTAACCACTGTGCTACCGTGCCCCCGGGAATCGAACCCAGGTCCCTGCAGCAGTGAAGCAGCAGTGCTAACCACTGTGCTACCGTGCCACCCGGGAATCGAACCCAGGTCCCTGGAGCAGTGAAGCAGCAGTGCTAACCACTGTGCTACCGTGCCACCCGGGAATCGAACCCAGGTCCCTGGAGCTGTGAAGCAGCAGTGCTAACCACTGTGCTACCGTGCCACCCGGGAATCGAACCCAGGTCCCTGCAGCAGTGAAGCAGCAGTGCTAACCACTGTGCTACCGTGCCACCCGGGAATCGAACCCAGGTCCCTGCAGCAGTGAAGCAGCAGTGCTAACCACTGTGCTACCGTGCCACCCGGGAATCGAACCTGGGTCCCTGCAGCAGTGAAGCAGCAGTGCTAACCACTGTGCTACCGTGCCCCCGGGAATCGAACCCAGGTCCCTGCAGCAGTGAAGCAGCAGTGCTAACCACTGTGCTACCGTGCCACCCGGGAATCGAACCTGGGTCCCTGCAGCAGGGAAGCAGCAGTGCTAACCCACTGTGCTACCGTGCCACCCGGGAATCGAACCTGGGTCCCAGCAGCAGTGAAGCAGCAGTGCTAACCACTGTGCTACCGTGCCACCCGGGAATCGAACCTGGGTCCCTGCAGCAGTGAAGCAGCAGTGCTAACCCACTGTGCTACCGTGCCACCCGGGAATCGAACCCAGGTCCCTACAGCAGTGAAGCAGCAGTGCTAACCACTGTGCTACCGTGCCACCCGGGAATCGAACCTGGGTCCCTGCAGCAGGGAAGCAGCAGTGCTAACCCACTGTGCTACCGTGCCACCCGGGAATCGAACCCAGGTCCCTGGAGCAGTGAAGCAGCAGTGCTAACCACTGTGCTACCGTGCCACCCGGGAATCGAACCCAGGTCCCTGCAGCAGTGAAGCAGCAGTGCTGACCCACTGTGCTACCGTGCCACCCGGGAATCGAACCCAGGTCCCTGCAGCAGAGAAGCAGCAGTGCCAACCACTGTGCTACCGTGCCACCCGGGAATCGAACCCGGGTCCCTGCAGCAGTGAAGCAGCAGTGCCAACCACTGTGCTACCGTGCCACCCGGGAATCGAACCTGGGTCCCTGCAGCAGTGAAGCAGCAGTGCCAACCCACTGTGCTACCGTGCCACCGGGAATCGAACCTGGGTCCCTGCAGCAGTGAAGCAGCAGTGCTAACCACTGTGCTACCGTGCCCCCGGGAATCGAACCCAGGTCCCTGGAGCAGTGAAGCAGCAGTGCTAACCACTGTGCTACCGTGCCACCCGGGAATCGAACCCAGGTCCCTGCAGCAGTGAAGCAGCAGTGCTAACCACTGTGCTACCGTGCCACCCGGGAATCGAACCTGGGTCCCTGCAGCAGTGAAGCAGCAGTGCTAACCCACTGTGCTACCGTGCCACCCGGGAATCGAACCCAGGTCCCTGCAGCAGTGAAGCAGCAGTGCTAACCACTGTGCTACCGTGCCACCCGGGAATCGAACCTGGGTCCCTGCAGCAGTGAAGCAGCAGCGCTAACCACTGTGCTACCGTGCCACCCGGGAATCGAACCCGGGTCCCTGCAGCAGTGAAGCAGCAGTGCTAACCACTGTGCTACCGTGCCACCCGGGAATCGAACCCAGGTCCCTGCAGCAGTGAAGCAGCAGTGCCAACCACTGTGCTACCGTGCCACCCGGGAATCGAACCTGGGTCCCTGCAGCAGTGAAGCAGCAGTGCTAACCACTGTGCTACCGTGCCACCCGGGAATCGAACCCAGGACCCTGGAGCTGTGAAGCAGCAGTGCTAACCGCTGTGTCACCGTGCCCCCGGGAATCGAACCCAGGTCCCTGCAGCAGTGAAGCAGCAGTGCTAACCCACTGTGTCACCGTGCCACCCGGGAATCGAACCCAGGTCCCTGGAGCTGTGAAGCAGCAGCGCTAACCCACTGTGCTACCGTGCCCCCGGGAATCGAACCCAGGTCCCTGCAGCAGTGAAGCAGCAGTGCTAACCACTGTGCCACCGTGCCACCCGGGAATCGAACCCGGGTCCCTGCAGCAGTGAAGCAGCAGTGCTAACCACTGTGCCACCGTGCCACCCGGGAATCGAACCCAGGTCCCTGCAGCAGGGAAGCAGCAGTGCTAACCCACTGTGTCACCGTGCCACCCGGGAATCGAACCTGGGTCCCTGCAGCAGGGAAGCAGCAGTGCTAACCACTGTGCTACCGTGCCACCCGGGAATCGAACCTGGGTCCCTGCAGCAGGGAAGCAGCAGTGCTAACCACTGTGCTACCGTGCCACCCGGGAATCGAACCCGGGTCCCTGCAGCAGGGAAGCAGCAGTGCCAACCCACTGTGCTACCGTGCCACCCGGGAATCGAACCTGGGTCCCTGCAGCAGTGAAGCAGCAGTGCTAACCCACTGTGTCACCGTGCCACCGGGAATCGAACCTGGGTTCCTGGAGCTGTGAAGCAGCAGTGCTAACCCACTGTGCCACCGTGCCACCCGGGAATCGAACCTGGGTCCCTGCAGCAGTGAAGCAGCAGTGCTAACCCACTGTGCTACCGTGCCACCCGGGAATCGAACCTGGGTTCCTGGAGCTGTGAAGCAGCAGTGCCAACCACTGTGTCACCGTGCCGCCCGGGAATCGAACCCGGGTCCCTGGAGCTGTGAAGCAGCAGTGCTAACCACTGTGCCACCGTGCCACCCGGGAATCGAACCTGGGTCCCTGGAGCTGTGAAGCAGCAGTGCTAACCACTGTGCCACCGTGCCACCCGGGAATCGAACCCGGGTCCCTGGAGCTGTGAAGCAGCAGTGCTAACCACTGTGCTACCGTGCCACCCGGGAATCGAACCCAGGTCCCTGCAGCAGTGAAGCAGCAGTGCTAACCCACTGTGTCACCGTGCCACCCGGGAATCGAACCCGGGTCCCTGCAGCAGTGAAGCAGCAGTGCTAACCACTGTGCTACCGTGCCACCCGGGAATCGAACCTGGGTCCCTGCAGCAGTGAAGCAGCAGTGCTAACCACTGTGCTACCGTGCCACCCGGGAATCGAACCTGGGTTCCTGCAGCAGTGAAGCAGCAGTGCTAACCCACTGTGTCACCGTGCCGCCCGCTGTGACAGTTACACTGCTGTGAAATACACTATAAGATATTCGAACACCAGCAGTGTGCAGAGCTGTGTCACTGGACATCCACAACTCTGCACAATGTACACCATCATTACGCCAGCACATCATTTTAGATGGTGGCACATTTTCAGCAAACAGTCTTATTTCATGTTGTTGTCCTTTATTTGATTCACACCAGTACAAATACTTCCACTTATTTCAAAACTTATTTTTGAGGTCACATTTGACCACTGATTCACCCACGCTTCTCTTTGCATCGATGATGAGTTGTTTTTTGACAGCCCTGCATTTTTGCATGGTGGCACTGTGGTTAGCGCTGCTGCCTCACAGCAACCAGGGAATCGGGTTCGATTCCCGGCTCGGGTCACTGCCTGTGCGGAGTTTGCACATTCCCCCCGTGTCTGCGTGGGTTTCCCCCTCCGGGTGCTCTGGTTTCCTCCCACAGTGAAAAGATGTGCGGGTTAGGTTGATTGGCCATGCTGAATTCTCCCTCAGTGTACCTGAACAAGCTCCGAAGTGTGGTGACTAGGGGCTTTTCACAGTAACTTCATAGCGGTGTTAATATAAGGATTGTGGAGACAGATACAATCCAAGGTGGCTGTTTTGGGACCTGTTCCTGAGTTGGTCAAATTAGTTGTCTTAGATTGTTTCACTCCTAAGCTATCCATAACCTCCTTGAATAACTTTGGTCTAAGAACATAAGGACTAGGAGCGGGAGTCGGCCGTCTGCCCCCCTCGAGCCTGCTCCGCCATTCAATAAGATCATGGCTGATCTTTTCGTGGACTCAGCTCCACTTACCCGCCCGCTCGCCATAACCTTCACTGTTCACAAATTTATCTATCCTTGCCTTAAAACATTCAATGAGTTAGCCTCAACTGCTTGCGGGCTACCGTGCTACCATGCGGGAGGCACAGTAGCACAGTGGTTAGCACTGCTGCTTCACAGCCCCAGGGTCCCGGGTTCGATTCCCGGCTCGGGTCACTGTCTGTGTGGAGTTTGCACATTCTCCTCATGTCTGCGTGGGTTTCCCCCTCTGGGTGCTCCGGTTTCCTCCCACAGTCCAAAGATGTGCGGACGAGGTTGATTGGCCAGGTTAAAAAAAAATTGCCCCTTAGAGTCCTGAGATGCGTAGGTTAGAGGGATTAGCGGGTAAAAATATGTGGGGGTAGGGCCTGGGTGGGATTGTGGTCGCTGCAGACTCGATGGGCCGAATGGCCTCCTTCTGCACTGTAGGGTTTCTATGATTCTATGCTTCACTGGGCAGGGAATTCCACAGATTCACAACCCCTTTGGGTGAAGAAGTTCCTCCTCAACTCAGTCCTAAATCTGCTCCCCCTTATTTTGAAGCCATGCCCCACTAAATAAAAAAAAACTGATCCTTGATCTGATTGTATTTCTGTGGGTAATGCATATCCAGTAAAAAAAAAATGTAAGTCACTCCTCTACAATCCTTTTAGCTGTTGTTGCAAGTCAGGTTGGATCCATCAAGGTGTTCTATGAAGCCCGCCTGACCTGTAACCTTTTACATTGAAGTTGGCTTGGGTGAGCATGAGAGCTTTCATTTTCAACCGAGGAGCGGACTCATCGAGATAGCAAAGGTACCAAAGAAAGAAGAAGAATCAACAAAGAAGCCCAGAATATTCTGGAAGAGACAAAACCTGGTTGTAATTTAGAGAGTGACAGAATTATATTTTGTGAATGAATGGGAATGGTCCTTATCTAAACAGCATACCAATAGAATTGCGGTTTCTTCCATTTGTAATTAGTTTAGTTAACCGTTCACGAGATTTTTTAAAAAGTTGCTCCTTAATTTTGCAGGGAGTATCAGGTAGTTATTTGATTTAACTGCTCGGAGTTGCGGAAGGGCAGGTCACACCACCTCACACACACCTTTTACAGATTATGAGGTATACAGAGGTGTGAGGTATTCCACTTTGGGTCTTTGCTGTTATTTCTCAGAGGGGGGTCAACTTCCCTTTCATAACACTTCCAAAATAAAACCAGAGAGAGAGAGACTTCTTTCACCCAGGATTCTGACACTGCAGACAAAACAAAAACTAAAAACAATCCTTGTCACCTGAGCGGCACACAGTTTTAACTTTCTCCCCCAACCAATGGTATTAGCTGAGGCTGTGAGCTGTAAAGGTGTTGCTCTCAAACAAAATCTCAAAACAGGACACTAACGTCACAGGATACAAACACCCCATTGGACACGGACCCTCCACTGCACACGGATTCCCCACTGGACAGGGACTGCCCATTGGACAGGGACTCAACATTGGACAGGGACTCCCCATTGGACAGGGGCTCCCCATTGGACACGGACCCTCCACTGCACACGGATTCCCCATTGGACAGGGACTCCCCGTTGGACAGGGACTCCCCATTGGACAGGGACACCCCATTGGACATGGACCCTCCACTGCACACGGATTCCCCATTGGACAGGGACTCCCCATTGGACAGGGACTCAACATTGGACAGGGACTCCCCATTGGACAGGGACTCAACATTGGACAGGGACTCCCCATTGGACATGGACTCCCCATTGGACAGGGACTCCCCATTGGACAGGGACTCCCCATTGGACAGGAGCTCCCCATTGGACAGGGACTCCCCATTGGACAGGGACTCCCCATTGGACAGGGACTCCCCATTGGACAGGAGCTCCCCATTGGACAGGAGCTCCCCATTGGACAGGGACTCCCCATTGGACAGGGACTCCCCATTGGACAGGGACTCCCCATTGGACAGGGACTCCCCATTGGACAGGGACTCCCCATTGGACAGGAGCTCCCCATTGGACAGGAGCTCCCCATTGGACAGGGACTCCCCATTGGACAGGGACTCCCCATTGGACAGGGACTCCCCATTGGACAGGGACTCCCCATTGGACAGGGACTCCCCATTGGACAGGGACTCCCCATTGGACAGGGGACTCCCCATTGGACAGGGGCTCCCCATTGGACAGGGGCTCCCCATTGGACATGGACCCTCCACTGCACACGGATTCCCCACTGGACAGGGACTGCCCATTGGACAGGGACTCCCCATTGGACAGGGACTCCCCACTGGACACGGATTCCCCACTGGACAGGGACTGCCCATTGGACAGGGACTGCCCATTGGACAGGGACTCCCCATTGGACAGGGGACTCCCCACTGGACAGGGACTGCCCATTGGACAGGGACTGCCCATTGGACAGGGGCTCCCCATTGGACAGGGGCTCCCCATTGGACAGGGGCTGCCCATTGGACAGGGGCTCCCCATTGGACAGGGACTCCCCATTGGACAGGGACTCAACATTGGACAGGGGCTCCCCATTGGACAGGGACGCCCGATTGGGCAGGGACTCCCCATTGGACAGGGACTCAACATTGGACAGGGACTCCCCATTGGACAGGGGACTCCCCACTGGACAGGGACTGCCCATTGGACAGGGACTGCCCATTGAACAGGGACTCCCCATTGGACAGGGGCTCCCCATTGGACAGGGGCTCCCCATTGGACAGGGACTCCCCATTGAACACGGACTCCCCATTGGACAGGGGCTCCCCATTGGACAGGGGCTCCCCATTGGACAGGGACTCCCCATTGAACACGGACTCCCCATTGGAGGGGACTCCCCATTGGACAGGGACTCCCCATTGGACAGGGACTCCCCATTGAACACGGACTCCCCATTGGACAGGGACTCCCCATTGAACACGGACTCCCCATTGGACAGGGACTCAACATTGGACAGGGACTCCCCATTGGACAGGGACTCCCCATTGGACAGGAGCTCCCCATTGGACAGGAGCTCCCCATTGGACAGGGACTCCCCATTGGACAGGGACTCCCCATTGGACAGGGACTCCCCATTGGACAGGGACTCCCCATTGGACAGGGACTCCCCATTGGACAGGGACTCCCCATTGGACAGGGACTCCCCATTGGACAGGGGACTCCCCATTGGACAGGGGCTCCCCATTGGACAGGGGCTCCCCATTGGACATGGACCCTCCACTGCACACGGATTCCCCAATGGACAGGGACTGCCCATTGGACAGGGACTCCCCATTGGACAGGGACTCCCCACTGGACACGGATTCCCCACTGGACAGGGACTGCCCATTGGACAGGGACTGCCCATTGGACAGGGACTCCCCATTGGACAGGGGACTCCCCACTGGACAGGGACTGCCCATTGGACAGGGACTGCCCATTGGACAGGGGCTCCCCATTGGACAGGGGCTCCCCATTGGACAGGGGCTCCCCATTGGACAGGGGCTCCCCATTGGACAGGGACTCCCCATTGGACAGGGACTCAACATTGGACAGGGGCTCCCCATTGGACAGGGACGCCCGATTGGGCAGGGACTCCCCATTGGACAGGGACTCAACATTGGACAGGGACTCCCCATTGGACAGGGGACTCCCCACTGGACAGGGACTGCCCATTGGACAGGGACTGCCCATTGAACAGGGACTCCCCATTGGACAGGGGCTCCCCATTGGACAGGGACTCCCCATTGGACAGGGGACTCCCCACTGGACAGGGACTGCCCATTGGACAGGGACTGCCCATTGGACAGGGGCTCCCCATTGGACAGGGGCTCCCCATTGGACAGGGGCTCCCCATTGGACAGGGGCTCCCCATTGGACAGGGACTCCCCATTGGACAGGGACTCAACATTGGACAGGGACTCCCCATTGGACAGGGACTCCCCATTGGACAGGGGCTCCCCATTGGACAGGGGCTCCCCATTGGACAGGGACTCCCCATTGAACACGGACTCCCCATTGGACAGGGGCTCCCCATTGGACAGGGGCTCCCCATTGGACAGGGACTCCCCATTGAACACGGACTCCCCATTGGACAGGGGCTCTCCATTGGACAGGGGCTCCCCATTGGACAGGGACTCCCCATTGAACACGGACTCCCCATTGGACAGGGGACTCCCCATTGGACAGGGACTCCCCATTGGACAGGGACTCCCCATTGAACACGGACTCCCCATTGGACAGGGACTCCCCATTGAACACGGACTCCCCATTGGACAGGGACTCAACATTGGACAGGGGCTCCCCATTGGACAGGGACTCCCCATTGGGCAGGGACTCCCCATTGGACAGGGGACTCCCCATTGGACAGGGACTCCCCATTGGACAGGGGCTCCCCATTGGACAGGGACTCCCCATTGGACAGGGACTCCCCATTGGACAGGGGCTCCCCATTGGACAGGGACTCCCCATTGGACAGGGACTCAACATTGGACAGGGACTCCCCATTGGACAGGGACTCCCCATTGGACAGGGACTTCCCATTGGACAGGGACTCCCCATTGGACAGGGACTCCCCATTGGACAGGAGCTCCCCATTGGACAGGGACTCCCCATTGAACATGGACTCCCCATTGGACAGGGACTCCCCATTGGACAGGGACGCCCGATTGGGCAGGGACTCCCCATTGGACAGGGACTCCCCATTGAACATGGACTCCCCATTGGACAGGGGCTCCCCATTGAACATGGACTCCCCATTGGACAGGGACTCCCCATTGAACATGGACTCCCCATTGGACAGGGACTCCCCATTGGACAGGGACGCCCGATTGGGCAGGGACTCCCCATTGGACAGGGACTCCCCATTGAACATGGACTCCCCATTGGACAGGGACTCCCCATTGGACTGGGGCTCCCCATTGGACAGGGGCTCCCCATTGGACAGGGGCTCCCCATTGGACAGGGACTCCCCATTGGACAGGGGCTCCCCATTGGACAGGGACTCAACATGGGACAGGGGCTCCCCATTGGACAGGGACTCCCCATTGGACAGGGGCTCCCCATTGGACAGGGGCTCCCCATTGGACAGGGGCTCCCCATGGGACAGGGACTCCCCATGGGACAGGGGCTCCCCATTGGACAGGGGCTCCCCATTGGACAGGGACTCAACATGGGACAGGGGCTCCCCATTGGACAGGGACTCCCCATTGGACAGGGGCTCCCCATTGGACAGGGGCTCCCCATTGGACAGGGGCTCCCCATGGGACAGGGACTCCCCATGGGACAGGGGCTCCCCATTGGACAGGGGCTCCCCATTGGACAGGGGCTCCCCATGGGACAGGGACTCCCCATTGGACAGGGACTCCCCATGGGACAGGGGCTCCCCATTGGACAGGGGCTCCCCATTGGACAGGGGCTCCCCATGGGACAGGGACTCCCCATTGGACAGGGACTCCCCATTGGACAGGGGCTCCCCATTGGACAGGGGCTCCCCATGGGACAGGGACTCCTCATGGGACAGGGACTCCCCATGGGACAGGGGCTCCCCATTGGACAGGGGCTCCCCATGGGACAGGGGCTCCCCATTGGACAGGGACTCCCCATTGGACAGGGAAGTATAGATGGAATTGTGTAGACTTGAGGATAGAGCATCGCAAGCTTCTCTGTAACGATGGCTCTGTCTATTGCAACCTTCTGACACATGGATTAGGTCCCTGGGAGGTAACCCGTAGGGACCGCTTCTCGGGATTCCTGAACCATACCATGTTGCCAACTCTGTTGGAGGGGCGAGGTGATTGGGGTCTCCCATGCTATGTAACCTGATGTAACCGAAATTTTTGGTGTTTAGCTGAGGGACCGGGATGGATCTGTACCCGGCAACAGCAGAGGGCTCGGGAGGATATGTACATTAACACGAGATTTGGCCGATCCAAGCGATCATTGTCCCAATCCTCTAAAATCCGACCCTATCACATGAACACTTTCACGTATATATCTCACTTGTATGCATTCCAGTCAAATCTGAGCAAGTGCTGGGTCTGCTCACATATTCCCATGCATGGAGGAAAGGGGCAAAAGTCCTTTATTCCCTATCCCTTTGTCATCTCCGGGAATAGTAGAGGGGATTTCGAATCAGGATGGAACCCACGATGGGACAAGGAAAGTGACATTTAAAACCCCACCAGGCATGTTGTGAAAAACCAACAAGGGGGGGATCTATCTGCTTGGTAAGAAATGGAACCATACTTATTGGCCGTAGCTACTGTACCCAGCAGGTTAATGTCACCAGTGGTGCCTGGGCTTTGGCGCAACAGATTACAGTCCATTGCCCAACTGCTGATGTCCTGGTCAGCCTCTCCTCTACTTATATGAGCAGCATGACTGCATATAACGGTACCTGTTGTATCTGTGGAAACAATGCCTACGCATGGCTTCCCTGGGATTGGGTAGGATCGTGTTATTTAGCATATGGGGTACCCTATATTCACCATTAGTGAGACAGAACGGTTCTTCATGATAGCTTTCCCACTTTATGGGACAGCAAAAGCAGCTCAGCAACTTATACATATGGCCTCGAACTTGGAGAGAATTGCAAATGAAACTAGAGACTGGTTCGAGGAGGTGAGCACAGCCTTCTCTGAAGTATCAGCCGAGGTTGTAGCTATCCGGACTGTTGCTTTATAGAACCGATTGACACTTGATTATGTGTTGGCTTTCCAGGAAGAAACGTGCGCTATAATTGAATCCGAATGCTGCGCATATATCCCAGATGATTCGGAAAATATAACTTGTTTGGCAGGTCATATCAAACGAGTGGCGATGACAATACAAGGTGAAGGGAGCCAATATCATAATTATAACCCTCGGGGTGGCTGGGGCAATGGTTCAGGTGGTGGAGATCATACCTGATGCATGGGTTGATTGTATTAATTGTCACTGTTATTGCTTGTTGTATTTATATGACATTATTGAACACTTGTTGTGAATGGGAACAGCCCAAATTATGCAAGTGTACAGGCAGAAGGGGGAGACCTCCTGACGAAGGAGGTAGGCCCATATACTGGTAACATTTGGCTTTGAATTGGTCATGGGGCCATGCTTGAATTTGGCCCGGACCAAAAGGGGGGATTGAAGAAGGGAAAGGGTTTATGTATTTTGTACCTAAAAGGTTGAGCTTTGGTACTTAGAATGTATCACAAACAAAACCCTTCATTGTGGCTAACCTCCCCAGGTTTATACTGCTTCTGACATCAATGCAAGTTATTCATTCTTTAACTTTTATTCTTATAATGATAGACAGTCATATATAAATGTTGTTTGTAAAGTCTTACCATTTCTACAAGCTTGTGTGTGATTTGAACAAAGAGAGCAGCTACAAGATGTGGAGTGCGATACGTTCGTTTGACAGGAGGACTCCCGGTGGGACGCTGACCACACACAGTCAGTTCAAAGGAAAAGCTGCGGGAAGGACAGGAAACAGAAGACTTGAGCTTCGTGACCTGAAAATGCCAGGTACACTCTAGTTTATGGTCAGAAGCTGCCAGATGAACCATGCTTCGTGATCAAAAGCTGTTTAATGTATTCTGAGTCGTGACTGATCTGGTGTTTGAGTCGTGACTGGTATTCGAAACCATGATGTATAAATGTCCACACTTTATTGTGTTCAGGGAGAACTCTGGCAGTCCCGCTTTCAGGGGTCAGGTTCTCCCGCAAGCTTGTGAGAATAAAGCCTTACTGTATTTTGACTCAGACTAGTCTCAGAGGTATTTGTTACCTGCAACACACCCCATTGGACAGGGGACTCCCCATTGGACAGGGGACTCCCCATTGGACAGGGGAGTCACCATTGGACAGGGGACTCCGCATTGGACAGGGGACTCCCCATTGGACAGGGGACTCCCCATTGGACAGGGGACTCCCCATTGGACAGGGGACTCCCCATTGGACAGGGGACTCCGCATTGGACAGGGGACTCCCCATTGGACAGGGGACTCCCCATTGGACAGGGGACTCCCCATTGGACAGGGGACTCCCCATTGGACAGGGACTCCCCATGGGACAGGGACTCCCCATGGGACAGGGACCTCCCCATGGGACAGGGACCTCCCCATTGGACAGGGACTCCCCATTGGACAGGGACCTCCCCATTGGACAGGGACCTCCCCATTGGACAGGGACTCCCCATTGGACAGGGACTCCCCATTGGACAGGGACTCCCCATTGGACAGGGGCTCCCCATTGGACAGGGGCTCCCCATTGGACAGGGGCTCCCCATTGGACAGGGGCTCCCCATTGGACAGGGGCTCCCCATTGGACAGGAGCTCCCCATTGGACAGGAGCTCCCCATTGGGCAGGGGCTCCCCATTGAGCAGGGGCTCCCCATTGGACAGGGACCTCCCCATTGGACAGGGGTTCCCCATTGGACAGGGGCTCCCTATTGGACAGGGGCTCCCCATTGGACAGGGGCTCCCCATTGGACAGGGGCTCCCCATTGGAAAGGGTCGCCAGACCTACTGTAGGAATGGGACATCCCCCATTGGTTGGGGAGCCCCCACGTGCGTCACGCTCACTCCAATAGACACTCTCGCTTCATTCGACTCTTTCCCTCCATGAGACACCCTCCCTTCATTAGACACTCTCCCTCCATGAGACACACTCTCCCTCCATTCGAGACACTCCCTCCATTCGAGACACTCCCTCCATTCGAGACACTCTCCCTCCATTAGAGACTCTCTCTCCATCAGAGACACTCTCCCTCCATTCGAGACACTCTCCCTCCATGAGAGACACTCTCCCTCCATGAGAGACACTCTCCCTCCATTAGAGACTCTCCCTCCATTCGACACTCTCCCTCCATTAGAGACACACTCCCTCCATTAGAGACACACTCCCTCCATTAGAGACACTCTCCCTCCATTAGAGACACTCTCCCTCCATTAGAGACACTCTCCCTCCATTAGAGACACTCTCCCTCCATTAGACACTCTCCCTCCATTAGAGACACTCTCCCTCCATTAGAGACACTCACCCTCCATCAGAGACACTCTCCCTCCATCAGAGACACTCTCCCTCCATCAGAGACACTCTCCCTCCATCAGAAACACCCTCCATCAGAGACACACTCCCTCCATCAGAGACACTCTCCCTCCATCAGAGACACTCTCCCTCCATCAGAGACACTCACCCTCCATTAGAGACACTCACCCTCCATTAGAGACACTCTCCCTCCATTAGAGACACTCACCCTCCATTAAAGACACTCTCCCTCCATTAGAGACACTCTCCCTCCATCAGAGACACTCTCCCTCCATTAGAGACACTCTCATTCCATTAGAGACACTCACCCTCCATCAGAGACACTCTCCCTCCATTAGAGACACTCTCCCTCCATTAGAGACACTCACCCTCCATTAGAGACACTCTCCCTCCATTAGAGACACTCACCCTCCATCAGAGACACACTCCCTCCATTAGAGACACTCTCCCTCCATTAGACACTCTCCCTCCATTAGACACTCTCCCTCCATTAGAGACACTCTCCCTCCATTAGAGACACTCTCCCTCCATTAGAGACACTCACCCTCCATTAGAGACACTCTCCCTCCATCAGAGACACTCTCCCTCCATCAGAGACACTCTCCCTCCATCAGAGACACACTCCCTCCATCAGAGACACACTCCCTCCATCAGAGACACACTCCCTCCATTAGAGACACTCTCCCTCCATTAGAGACACTCTCCCTCCATTAGAGACACTCACCCTCCATTAGAGACACTCTCCCTCCATCAGAGACACTCTCCCTCCATTAGAGACACTCTCCCTCCATTAGAGACACTCACCCTCCATCAGAGACACACTCCCTCCATTAGAGACACACTCCCTCCATTAGAGACACTCTCCCTCCATTAGAGACACTCTCCCTCCATTAGAGACACTCTCCCTCCATTAGAGACACACTCCCTCCATTAGAGACACTCTCCCTCCATCAGAGACACTCTCCCTCCATCAGAGACACTCTCCCTCCATTAGAGACACTCTCCCTCCATTAGAGACACTCTCCCTCCATCAGAGACACTCTCCCTCCATTAGAGACACTCACCCTCCATCAGAGACACACTCCCTCCATCAGAGACACTCTCCCTCCATTAGAGACACACTCCCTCCATTAGAGACACTCTCCCTCCATCAGAGACACTCTCCCTCCATTAGAGACACACACCCTCCATTAGAGACACTCACGCTCCATTAGAGACACTCTCCCTCCATTAGAGACACACTCCCTCCATTAGAGACACTCTCCCTCCATCAGAGACACACTCCCTCCATCAGAGACACACTCCCTCCATCAGAGACACTCTCCCTCCATCAGAGACACACTCCCTCCATTAGAGACACTCACCCTCCATTAGAGACACTCTCCCTCCATTAGAGACACTCACCCTCCATCAGAGACACACTCCCTCCATCAGAGACACTCTCCCTCCATTAGAGACACTCTCCCTCCATTAGAGACACACTCCCTCCATTAGAGACACTCTCCCTCCATCAGAGACACACTCCCTCCATCAGAGACACTCTCCCTCCATTAGAGACACTCTCCCTCCATTAGAGACACTCTCCCTCCATCAGAGACACTCTCCCTCCATCAGAGACACTCTCCCTCCATCAGAGACACTCTCCCTCCATTAGAGACACTCACCCTCCATCAGAGACACACTCCCTCCATCAGAGACACTCTCCCTCCATTAGAGACACTCTCCCTCCATTAGAGACACTCTCCCTCCATTAGAGACACTCTCCCTCCATCAGAGACACTCTCCCTCCATTAGAGACACACTCCCTCCATTAGAGACACTCTCCCTCCATCAGAGACACTCTCCCTCCATTAGAGACACACTCCCTCCATTAGAGACACTCACCCTCCATTAGAGACACTCTCCCTCCATCAGAGACACTCTCCCTCCATTAGAGACACACTCCCTCCATTAGAGACACTCACCCTCCATTAGAGACACTCTCCCTCCATTAGAGACACTCTCCCTCCATTAGAGACACTCACCCTCCATCAGAGACACACTCCCTCCATCAGAGACACTCTCCCTCCATCAGAGACACTCTCCCTCCATTAGAGACACTCTCCCTCCATTAGAGACACTCTCCCTCCATTAGAGACACTCACCCTCCATCAGAGACACACTCCCTCCATCAGAGACACTCTCCCTCCTTCAGAGACACTCTCCCTCCATTAGAGACACTCTCCCTCCATCAGAGACACTCACCCTCCATTAGAGACACTCTCCCTCCATCAGAGACACTCTCCCTCCATTAGAGACACTCTCCCTCCATTAGAGACACACTCCCTCCATTAGAGACACTCTCCCTCCATTAGAGACACTCTCCCTCCATTAGAGACACTCTCCCTCCATCAGAGACACACTCCCTCCATCAGAGACACTCTCCCTCCATTAGAGACACTCTCCCTCCATTAGAGACACTCTCCCTCCATTAGAGACACTCTCCCTCCATTAGAGACACTCTCCCTCCATCAGAGACACACTCCCTCCATCAGAGACACACACCCTCCATTAGAGACACTCTCCCTCCATCAGAGACACTCTCCCTCCATTAGAGACACTCTCCCTCCATTAGAGACACTCTCCCTCCATTAGAGACACTCTCCCTCCATTAGAGACACTCTCCCTCCATTAGAGACACACTCCCTCCATTAGAGACACTCTCCCTCCATCAGAGACACTCTCCCTCCATTAGAGACACACTCCCTCCATTAGAGACACTCACCCTCCATCAGAGACACTCTCCCTCCATCAGAGACACTCTCCCTCCATTAGAGACACACTCCCTCCATTAGAGACACTCACCCACCATTAGAGACACACTCCCTCCATCAGAGACACTCTCCCTCCATTAGAGACACTCACCCTCCATCAGAGACACACTCCCTCCATCAGAGACACTCTCCCTCCATTAGAGACACTCTCCCTCCATTAGAGACACTCTCCCTCCATCAGAGACACTCTCCCTCCATTAGAGACACTCACCCTCCATCAGAGACACTCACCCTCCATTAGAGACACTCTCCCTCCATCAGAGACACTCTCCCTCCATTAGAGACACTCTCCCTCCATTAGAGACACTCTCCCTCCATTAGAGACACTCTCCCTCCATTAGAGACTCTCCCTCCATCAGAGACACTATCCCTCCATTAGAGACACTCTCCCTCCATTAGAGACACTCTCCCTCCATTAGAGACACTCTCCCTCCATCAGAGACACTCTCCCTCCATTAGAGACACTCACCCTCCATTATAGACACACTCCCTCCATTAGAGACACTCTCCCTCCATTAGAGATGCTCTCCCTCCATTAGAGACACACTCCCTCCATTAGAGACACTCACCCTCCATTAGAGACACTCTCCCTCCATCAGAGACACTCTCCCTCCATTAGAGACACTCTCCCTCCATTAGAGACACTCTCCCTCCATCAGAGACACTCTCCCTCCAACAGAGACACTCACCCTCCATCAGAGACACTCTCCCTCCATTAGAGACACTCTCCCTCCATTAGAGACACTCTCCCTCCATTAGAGACACTCTCCCTCCATCAGAGACACTCTCCCTCCATTAGAGACACTCTCCCTCCATTAGAGACACACTCCCTCCATGAGAGACACTCTCCCTCCATTAGAGAGACTCTCCCTCCATTAGAGACACACTCCCTCCATTAGAGACACTCTCCCTCCATTAGAGACACTCTCCCTCCATTAGAGACACACTCCCTCCATTAGAGACACACTCCCTCCATTAGAGACACTCTCCCTCCATTAGAGACACTCACCCTCCATTAGAGACACTCTCCCTCCATTAGAGACACTCTCCCTGCATTAGAGACTCTCCCTCCATCAGAGACACTGTCCCTCCATTAGAGACACTCTCCCTCCATTAGAGACACTCACCCTCCATTAGAGACACTCTCCCTCCATTAGAGACACTCTCCCTCCATTAGAGACACACTCCCTCCATTAGAGACACTCTCCCTCCATTAGAGACACACTCCCTCCATTAGAGACACACTCCCTCCATTAGAGACACTCTCCCTCCATTAGAGAGACTCTCCCTCCATCAGAGACACACACCCTCCATCAGAGACACTCTCCCTCCATTAGAGACACTCTCCCTCCATTAGAGACACTCTCCCTCCATTAGAGACACACTCCCTCCATTAGAGACACTCTCCCTCCATTAGAGACACACTCCCTCCATTAGAGACACTCTCCCTCCATTAGAGACACTCTCCCTCCATCAGAGACACTCTCCCTCCATCAGAGACACTCTCCCTCCATTAGAGACACACTCCCTCCATTAGAGACACTCACCCTCCATCAGAGACACTCACCCTCCATCAGAGACACTCTCCCTCCATCAGAGACACTCTCCCTCCATCAGAGAAACTCTCCCTCCATCAGAGACACACTCCCTCCATTAGAGACACTCTCCCTCCATCAGAGACACTCTCCCTCCATCAGAGACACACTCCCTCCATTAGAGACACTCACCCTCCATTAGAGACACTCTCCCTCCATTAGAGACACTCTCCCTCCATTAGAGACACACTCCCTCCATTAGAGACACTCTCCCTCCATCAGAGACACTCTCCCTCCATTAGAGACACACTCCCTCCATTAGAGACACTCACCCTCCATTAGAGACACTCACCCTCCATCAGAGACACACTCCCTCCATCAGAGACACTCTCCCTCCATTAGAGACACACTCCCTCCATTAGAGACACTCACCCTCCATTAGAGACACTCTCCCTCCATCAGAGACACTCTCCCTCCATCAGAGACACACTCCCTCCATTAGAGACACTCACCCTCCATTAGAGACACACTCCCTCCATTAGAGACACTCTCCCTCCATCAGAGACACTCTCCCTCCATCAGAGACACACTCCCTCCATTAGAGACACTCTCCCTCCATCAGAGACACTCTCCCTCCATCAGAGACACACTCCCTCCATTAGAGACACTCACCCTCCATCAGAGACACACTCCCTCCATTAGAGACACTCTCCCTCCATTAGAGACACTCTCCCTCCATCAGAGACACTCTCCCTCCATCAGAGACACACTCCCTCCATTAGAGACACTCACCCTCCATTAGAGACACTCTCCCTCCATTAGAGACACTCACCCTCCATTAGAGACACACTCCCTCCATTAGAGACACTCACCCTCCATTAGAGACACACTCCCTCCATTAGAGACACTCTCCCTCCATTAGAGACACTCTCCCTCCATTAGAGACACACTCCCTCCATTAGAGACACTCTCCCTCCATTAGAGACACTCTCCCTCCATTAGAGACACTCACCCTCCATTAGAGACACACTCCCTCCATTAGAGACACTCACCCTCCATTAGAGACACTCTCCCTCCATCAGAGACACTCTCCCTCCATTAGAGACACTCTCCCTCCATTAGAGACACACTCCCTCCATTAGAGACACTCTCCCTCCATTAGAGACACTCACCCTCCATTAGAGACACTCTCCCTCCATTAGAGACACTCTCCCTCCATTAGAGACACTCACCCTCCATTAGAGACACTCTCCCTCCATTAGAGACACTCTCCCTCCATTAGAGACACTCTCCCTCCATTAGAGACACTCACCCTCCATTAGAGACACTCTCCCTCCATTAGAGACACTCTCCCTCCATTAGAGACACACTCCCTCCATTAGAGACACTCTCCCTCCATCAGAGACACTCTCCCTCCATTAGAGACACACTCCCTCCATTAGAGACACTCACCCTCCATTAGAGACACTCACCCTCCATCAGAGACACACTCCCTCCATCAGAGACACTCTCCCTCCATTAGAGACACACTCCCTCCATTAGAGACACTCACCCTCCATTAGAGACACTCTCCCTCCATCAGAGACACTCTCCCTCCATCAGAGACACACTCCCTCCATTAGAGACACTCACCCTCCATTAGAGACACACTCCCTCCATTAGAGACACTCTCCCTCCATCAGAGACACTCTCCCTCCATCAGAGACACACTCCCTCCATTAGAGACACTCTCCCTCCATCAGAGACACTCTCCCTCCATCAGAGAGACACTCCCTCCATTAGAGACACTCACCCTCCATCAGAGACACACTCCCTCCATTAGAGACACTCTCCCTCCATTAGAGACACTCTCCCTCCATCAGAGACACTCTCCCTCCATCAGAGACACACTCCCTCCATTAGAGACACTCACCCTCCATTAGAGACACTCTCCCTCCATTAGAGACACTCACCCTCCATTAGAGACACACTCCCTCCATTAGAGACACTCACCCTCCATTAGAGACACACTCCCTCCATTAGAGACACTCTCCCTCCATTAGAGACACTCTCCCTCCATTAGAGACACACTCCCTCCATTAGAGACACTCTCCCTCCATTAGAGACACTCTCCCTCCATTAGAGACACTCACCCTCCATTAGAGACACACTCCCTCCATTAGAGACACTCACCCTCCATTAGAGACACTCTCCCTCCATCAGAGACACTCTCCCTCCATTAGAGACACTCTCCCTCCATTAGAGACACACTCCCTCCATTAGAGACACTCTCCCTCCATTAGAGACACTCACCCTCCATTAGAGACACTCTCCCTCCATTAGAGACACTCTCCCTCCATTAGAGACACTCACCCTCCATTAGAGACACTCTCCCTCCATTAGAGACTCTCTCCCTCCATTAGAGACACTCTCCCTCCATTAGAGACACTCTCCCTCCATTAGAGACACTCTCCCTCCATTAGAGACACTCACCCTCCATTAGAGACACTCTCCCTCCATCAGAGACACTCTCCCTCCATCAGAGACACTCTCCCTCCATTAGAGACACTCTCCCTCCATTAGAGACACTCACCCTCCATTAGAGACACTCTCCCTCCATTAGAGACACTCTCCCTCCATTCGAGACACTCACCCTCCATTAGAGACACTCTCCCTCCATTAGAGACACTCACCCTCCATTAGAGACACTCTCCCTCCATTAGAGACACTCACCCTCCATTAGAGACACTCTCCCTCCATTAGAGACACTCACCCTCCATTAGAGACACTCTCCTTCCATCAGAGACACTCTCCCTCCATCAGAGACACTCTCCCTCCATTAGAGACACTCTCCCTCCATTAGAGACACACTCCCTCCATTAGAGACACTCTCCCTCCATTAGAGACACTCACCCTCCATTAGAGACACTCACCCTCCATTAGAGACACTCTCCCTCCATCAGAGACACATTCCCTCCATCAGAGACACACTCCCTCCATCAGAGACACTCTCCCTCCATTAGAGACACTCTCCCTCCATTAGAGACACTCACCCTCCATCAGAGACACTCTCCCTCCATCAGAGACACTCTCCCTCCATCAGAGACACTCTCCCTCCATTAGAGACACTCTCCCTCCATTAGAGACACTCTCCCTCCATCAGAGACACTCTCCCTCCATTAGAGACACTCTCCCTCCATCAGAGACACTCACCCTCCATTAGAGACACTCTCCCTCCATTAGGGAGACTCTCCCTCCATTAGAGACACACTCCCTCCATTAGAGACACACTCCCTCCATTAGAGACACTCTCCCTCCATCAGAGACACTCTCCCTCCATTAGAGACACTCTCCCTCCATCAGAGACACTCTCCCTCCATTAGAGACTCTCTCCCTCCATTAGAGACACTCTCCCTCCATTAGAGACACTCTCCCTCCATTAGAGACACTCTCCCTCCATTAGAGACACTCACCCTCCATTAGAGACACTCTCCCTCCATCAGAGACACTCTCCCTCCATCAGAGACACTCTCCCTCCATTAGAGACACTCTCCCTCCATTAGAGACACTCTCCCTCCATTAGAGACACACTCCCTCCATTAGAGACACACTCCCTCCATTTGAGACACACTCCCTCCATCAGAGACACACTCCCTCCATTAGAGACACTCTCCCTCCATTAGACACTCACCCTCCATTAGAGACACTCTCCCTCCATTAGAGACACACTCCCTCCATTAGAGACACTCTCCCTCCATTAGAGACACTCACCCTCCATTAGAGACACTCTCCCTCCATTAGAGACACTCTCCCTCCATTAGAGACACTCTCCCTCCATTAGAGACACTCACCCTCCATTAGAGACACTCTCCCTCCATTAGAGACACTCACCCTCCATTAGAGACACTCTCCCTCCATTAGAGACACTCACCCTCCATCTGAGACACTCTCCCTCCATCAGAGACACTCTCCCTCCATTAGAGACACTCTCCCTCCATTAGAGACACACTCCCTCCATTAGAGACACTCTCCCTCCATTAGAGACACTCACCCTCCATTAGAGACACTCACCCTCCATTAGAGACACTCTCCCTCCATCAGAGACACACTCCCTCCATCAGAGACACACTCCCTCCATCAGAGACACTCTCCCTCCATTAGAGACACTCTCCCTCCATTAGAGACACTCACCCTCCATCAGAGACACTCTCCCTCCATCAGAGACACACTCCCTCCATTAGAGAAAGTCTCCCTCCATTAGAGACACTCTCCCTCCATTAGAGACACACTCCCTCCATTAGAGACACTCTCCCTCCATTAGAGACACTCTCCCTCCATTAGAGACACTCACCCTCCATTAGAGACACACTCCCTCCATTAGAGACACTCACCCTCCATTAGAGACACTCTCCCTCCATCAGAGACACTCTCCCTCCATTAGAGACACTCTCCCTCCATTAGAGACACACTCCCTCCATTAGAGACACTCTCCCTCCATTAGAGACACTCACCCTCCATTAGAGACACTCTCCCTCCATTAGAGACACTCTCCCTCCATTAGAGACACTCATCCTCCATTAGAGACACTCTCCCTCCATTAGAGACACTCTCCCTCCATTAGAGACACTCTCCCTCCATTAGAGACACTCACCCTCCATTAGAGACACTCTCCCTCCATTAGAGACACTCACCCTCCATTAGAGACACTCTCCCTCCATTAGAGACACTCACCCTCCATTAGAGACACTCTCCCTCCATCAGAGACACTCACCCTCCATTAGAGACACTCTCCCTCCATCAGAGACACTCTCCCTCCATTAGAGACACACTCCCTCCATTAGAGACACTCTCCCTCCATCAGAGACACTCTCCCTCCATCAGAGACACTCTCCCTCCATTAGAGACACTCTCCCTCCATTAGAGACACTCTCCCTCCATTAGAGACACTCTCCCTCCATTAGAGACACTCACCCTCCAGTAGAGACACTCACCCTCCATTAGAGACACTCTCCCTCCATCAGAGACACACTCCCTCCATCAGAGACACACTCCCTCCATCAGAGACACTCTCCCTCCATTAGAGACACTCTCCCTCCATTAGAGACACTCACCCACCATCAGAGACACTCTCCCTCCATCAGAGACACTCTCCCTCCATTAGAGACACTCACCCTCCATTAGAGACACTCTCCCTCCATTAGAGACACTCTCCCTCCATCAGAGACACTCTCCCTCCATTAGAGACACTCTCCCTCCATCAGAGACACTCACCCTCCATTAGAGACACTCTCCCTCCATTAGAGAGACTCTCCCTCCATTAGAGACACACTCCCTCCATTAGAGACACACTCCCTCCATTAGAGACACTCTCCCTCCATCAGAGACACTCTCCCTCCATTAGAGACACTCTCCCTCCATCAGAGACACTCTCCCTCCATTAGAGAGACTCTCCCTCCATTAGAGACACTCTCCCTCCATTAGAGACACTCTCCCTCCATTAGAGACACTCTCCCTCCATTAGAGACACTCACCCTCCATTAGAGACACTCTCCCTCCATCAGAGACACTCTCCCTCCATCAGAGACACTCTCCCTCCATTAGAGACACTCTCCCTCCATTAGAGACACTCTCCCTCCATTAGAGACACACTCCCTCCATTAGAGACACACTCCCTCCATTAGAGACACACTCCCTCCATCAGAGACACACTCCCTCCATTAGAGACACTCTCCCTCCATTAGACACTCACCCTCCATTAGAGACACTCTCCCTCCATTAGAGACACTCTCCCTCCATTAGAGACACTCTCCCTCCATTAGAGACACTCACCCTCCATTAGAGACACTCTCCCTCCATTAGAGACACTCTCCCTCCATTAGAGACACTCTCCCTCCATTAGAGACACTCACCCTCCATTAGAGACACTCTCCCTCCATTAGAGACACTCACCCTCCATTAGAGACACTCTCCCTCCATTAGAGACACTCACCCACCATTAGAGACACTCTCCCTCCATCAGAGACACTCTCCCTCCATTAGAGACACTCTCCCTCCATTAGAGACACACTCCCTCCATTAGAGACACTCTCCCTCCATTAGAGACACTCACCCTCCATTAGAGACACTCACCCTCCATTAGAGACACTCTCCCTCCATCAGAGACACACTCCCTCCATCAGAGTCACACTCCCTCCATCAGAGACACTCTCCCTCCATTAGAGACACTCTCCCTCCATTAGAGACACTCACCCTCCATCAGAGACACTCTCCCTCCATCAGAGACACTCTCCCTCCATTAGAGACACTCACCCTCCATTAGAGACACTCTCCCTCCATTAGAGACACTCTCCCTCCATCAGAGACATTCTCCCTCCATTAGAGACACTCTCCCTCCATCAGAGACACTCACCCTCCATTAGAGACACTCTCCCTCCATTAGAGAGACTCTCCCTCCATTAGAGACACACTCCCTCCATTAGAGACACACTCCCTCCATTAGAGACACTCTCCCTCCATCAGAGACACTCTCCCTCCATTAGAGACACTCTCCCTCCATCAGAGACACTCTCCCTCCATTAGAGACACTCTCCCTCCATTAGAGACACTCTCCCTCCATTAGAGACACTCTCCCTCCATTAGAGACACTCACCCTCCATCAGAGACACTCTCCCTCCATCAGAGACACTCTCCCTCCATCAGAGACACTCTCCCTCCATTAGAGACACTCTCCCTCCATTAGAGACACTCTCCCTCCATTAGAGACACACTCCCTCCATTAGAGGCACACTCCCTCCATTAGAGACACACTCCCTCCATTAGAGACACACTCCCTCCATTAGAGACACTCTCCCTCCATCAGAGACACTCTCCCTCCATTAGAGACACTCTCCCTCCATTAGAGACACACTCCCTCCATTAGAGACACTCTCCCTCCATTAGAGACACTCACCCTCCATTAGAGACACTCACCCTCCATTAGAGACACTCTCCCTCCATCAGAGACACACTCCCTCCATCAGAGACACACTCCCTCCATTAGAGACACACTCCCTCCATCAGAGACACTCTCCCTCCATCAGAGACACACTCCCTCCATTAGAGACACTCTCCCTCCATTAGAGACACTCTCCCTCCATCAGAGACACTCTCCCTCCATTAGGGACACTCTCCCTCCATCAGAGACACTCTCCCTCCATTAGAGACACTCTCCCTCCATTAGAGACACTCTCCCTCCATCAGAGACACTCTCCCTCCATCAGAGACACTCTCCCTCCATCAGAGACACTCTCCCTCCATTAGAGACACTCTCCCTCCATCAGAGACACTCTCCCTCCATTAGAGACACTCTCCCTCCATCAGAGACACTCTCCCTCCATTAGAGACACTCTCCCTCCATCAGAGACACTCTCCCTCCATTAGAGACACTCTCCCTCCATCAGAGACACTCTCCCTCCATTAGAGACACTCTCCCTCCATCAGAGACACTCTCCCTCCATTAGAGACACTCTCCCTCCATTAGAGACACTCTCCCTCCATTAGAGACACTCTCCCTCCATCAGAGACACTCACCCTCCATCAGAGACACTCACCCTCCATTAGAGACACTCTCCCTCCATCAGAGACACTCTCCCTCCATTAGAGACACTCTCCCTCCATTAGAGACACTCTCCCTCCATTAGAGACACTCTCCCTCCATTAGAGACACTCTCCCTCCATTAGAGACACTCTCCCTCCATTAGAGACACACTCCCTCCATCAGAGACACTCTCCCTCCATCAGAGACACTCTCCCTCCATCAGAGACACTCTCCCTCCATTAGAGACACTCTCCCTCCATTAGAGACACTCTCCCTCCATTAGAGACACACTCCCTCCATTAGAGACACTCTCCCTCCATCAGAGACACTCTCCCTCCATTAGAGACACACTCCCTCCATTAGAGACACTCTCCCTCCATTAGAGACACACTCCCTCCATTAGAGACACTCTCCCTCCATTAGAGACACACTCCCTCCATTAGAGACACTCTCCCTCCATTAGAGACACTCTCCCTCCATTAGAGACACACTCCCTCCATTAGAGACACTCTCCCTCCATTAGAGACACTCTCCCTCCATCAGAGACACTCACCCTCCATTAGAGACACTCTCCCTCCATCAGAGACACTCTCCCTCCATTAGAGACACTCTCCCTCCATTAGAGACACTCTCCCTCCATCAGAGACACTCTCCCTCCATCAGAGACACTCTCCCTCCATTAGAGACACTCTCCCTCCATTAGAGACACTCTCCCTCCATTAGAGACACTCTCCCTCCATTAGAGACACTCTCCCTCCATTAGAGACACACTGCCTCCATTAGAGACACTCTCCCTCCATTAGAGACACTCTCCCTCCATCAGAGACACTCTCCCTCCATCAGAGACACTCTCCCTCCATTAGAGACACTCTCCCTCCATTAGAGACACTCTCCCTCCATCAGAGACACTCTCCCTCCATCAGAGACACTCTCCCTCCATTAGAGACACTCTCCCTCCATTAGAGACACACTCCCTCCATTAGAGACACTCTCCCTCCATTAGAGACACTCTCCCTCCATTAGAGACACTCTCCCTCCATCAGAGACACTCTCCCTCCATTAGAGACACTCTCCCTCCATCAGAGACACTCTCCCTCCATTAGAGACACACTCCCTCCATCAGAGACACACTCCCTCCATCAGAGACACTCTCCCTCCATCAGAGACACTCTCCCTCCATCAGAGACACTCTCCCTCCATTAGGGACACTCTCCCTCCATTAGAGACACACTCCCTCCATTAGAGACACTCTCCCTCCATTAGAGACACTCACCCTCCATTAGAGACACTCTCCCTCCATCAGAGACACTCTCCCTCCATTAGGGACACTCTCCCTCCATTAGAGACACACTCCCTCCATTAGAGACACACTCCCTCCATCAGAGACACTCTCCCTCCATCAGAGACACTCTCCCTCCATTAGAGACACTCACCCTCCATTAGAGACACTCTCCCTCCATCAGAGACACTCTCCCTCCATTAGAGACACTCTCCCTCCATTAGAGACACACTCCCTCCATTAGAGACACTCTCCCTCCATTAGAGACACTCACCCTCCATTAGAGACACTCACCCTCCATTAGAGACACTCTCCCTCCATCAGAGACACACTCCCTCCATCAGAGACACACTCCCTCCATCAGAGACACTCTCCCTC
>NW_027590993.1:0-132669 GCF_964213995.1 Mustelus asterias | reverse complement strand
CCGACCGCCACCCCAGACCTTGGTTCTGACCGCCACCACGGATGTTGGTTCCGACAGCCACCCCGGACTTTGGTTCCGACCGCCACCCCGGATCTTGTTTCCGACCGCCACCCTGGACTGTGGTTCCGACCGCCACCCTGATTCCGACCGCCACCCTGGACCTCGGGTCCGAGTGCTGCCCCGGACCTTGGTTCCACCCGACACCCCGGACCTTGGTTCCGACGGCCACCCCGGACCTTGGTTCCGACCGCCACCCCGGACCTTGGTTTCGACCGCCACCCCGGACCTTGGTTCTGATCGCCATCTGGACCTTGGGTCCGATTGCCACCCCAGACTTTGTTTCCGGAACGCCACCCCGGAACTTGGTTCCGACCGCCACCCAGGACCTTGGTTCCGACCGCCACCACGAACCTTGGTTCCGACAGCCACCCCGGTCCTTGGTTCTGACCGCCACCCCGGACGTTGGTTCCGACCGCCACCCCGGACCTTGGTTCCGACCGCCACCTGGACCTTGGTTCCGACCGCCACCCCGGACCTTGGTTCCGACCGCCACCCCGGACCTTGGTTCCGACCGCCACCCCGGACCTTGGTTCCGACTGGCACCCCGGACCTTGTTTCCGACCGCCACCCCCGACCTTGGTTACGAACGCCAGCCCGGACCTTGGTTCCGACCGCCACCCAAGACCATGGTTCTCACCGCCTCCCTGGTCATTGGATCCGACCGCCACCCCGGACGTTGGTTCCGACCGCCACCCCAGACCTTGGTTCTGACCGCCACCACGGATCTTGGTTCCGACAGCCACCCCGGACTTTGGTTCCGACCGCCACCCTGGATCTTGTTTCCGACCGCCACCCTGTACTGTGGTTCCGACCGCCACCCTGCTTCTGACCACCACCCTGGACCTCGGCTCCGGGTGCTGCCCCGGACCTTGGTTCCACCCGCCACCCCGGACCTTGGTTCCGACCGCCACCCCAGACCTTGGTTCCGACTGCCACCCCGGACCTTGTTTCCGACCGCCACCCCGGACCTTGGTTCCGACCAGCACCCCGGACCTTGGTTACGAACGCCACCCCGGACCTTGGTTCTGACCGCCATCTGGACCTTGTGTCCGACTGCCACCCCCGACTTTGGTTCCGAACGCCACCCGGGACCTTGGTTCCGACCGCCACCCCGGACGTTGTTTCCGACCGCCACCCCGGACCTTGGTTCTGAACGCCAGCCTGGACCTTGGTTCCGACCGCCACCCCAGACTTTGTTTCCGGAATGCCACCCCGGAACGTGGTTCCGACCGCCACCCAGGACCTTTGTTTTGACCGCCTCCCTGGACCTTGGTTCCGACGGCCACCCCGGACCTTGGTTCCGACCGCCACCCCGGACCTTGGTTCCGACCGCCACCACGACCTTGGTTCCGACCTCCACCCTGGACCTTGTTTCCGACCGCCACCCCGGACCTTGGTTCCGAACGCCAGCCCGGACCTTGGTTCCGACCGCCACCCCGGACCTTGGTTCCGACCGCCACCCCGGACCTTGGTTCCGACCGCCACCCCGGACCTTGGTTCCGACCGCCACCTCGGACCTTGGTTCCGACCGCCACCCCGGACCTTGGTTCTGACCGCCATCTGGACCTTGGGTCCGACAGCCACCCCGACCTTGGTTCCGAACGCCACCGCGGACCTTGGTTCCGACCGCCACCCAGGTCCTTGGTTCTCACCGCCTCCCTGGTCCTTGGATCCGACCACCACCCCGGACGTTGGTTCCGACCGCCACCCCAGACCTTGGTTCTGACCGCCACCACGGATGTTGGTTCCAACAGCCACCCCGGACTTTGGTTCCGACCGCCACCCCGGATCTTGTTTCCGACCGCCACCCTGGACTGTGGTTCCAACCGCCACCCTGCTTCCGACCACCACCCTGGACCTCGGGTCCAAGTGCTGCCCCGGACGTTGGTTCCACCCGACACCCCGGATCTTCGTTCCGACCGCCACCCCAGACCTTGGTTCCGACTGCCACCCCGGACCTTGTTTCCGACCACCACCCTGGACCTTGTTTCCGACGGCCAACCCGGACCTTGGTTCTGACCGCCATCTGGACCTTGGTTCTGACAGCCACTCCGGACCTTGGTTCCGACCGCCACCACGGACCTTGGTTCCGACAGCCACCCCGGTCCTTGGTTCTGACCGCCACCCCGGACATTGGTTCCGACCGCCACACCGGACGTTGGTTCCGACCGCCACCTGGACCTTGGTTCCGACAGCCACCCCAGACCTTGGTTTCGACCGCCACCCCGGACCTTGGTTCCGACCGCCACCCCGGACCTTGGTTCCGACCGGCACCCCGGACCTTGTTTCCGACCGCCACCCCCGACCTTGGTTCCGAACGCCAGCCCGGACCTTGGTTCCGACCGCCACCCCGGACCTTGGTTCTGACCGCCATCCAAGACCTTGGTTCTCACCGCCTCCCTGGTCCTTGGATCCGACCGCCACCCCAGACCTTGGTTCTGACCGCCACCACGGATCTTGGTTCCGACAGCCACCCCGGACTTTGGTTCCGACCGCCACCCCGGATCTTGTTTCCGACCGCCACCCTGTACTGTGGTTCCGACCGCCACCCTGCTTCTGACCACCACCCTGGACCTCGGCTCCGGGTGCTGCCCCGGACCTTGGTTCCACCCGCCACCCCGGACCTTGGTTCCGACCGCCACACCAGACCTTGTTTCCGACCGCCACCCCGGACCTTTTTTCCGACCGCCACCCCGGACCTTGGTTCCGACCGCCACCCCGGACCGTGGTTCTGACCGCCATCTGGACCTTGTGTCCGACTGCCACCCCGGACTTTGGTTCCGAACGCCACCCCGGACCTTGGTTCCGACCGCCACCCCGGACCTTGGTTCCGACCGCCACCCCGGACCTTGGTTCTGACCGCCATCTGGACCTTGGGTCCGATTGCCACCCCAGACTTTGTTTCCGGAATGCCACCCCGGAACTTGGTTCCGACCGCCACCCAGGACCTTTGTTTTGACCGCCTCCCTGGACCTTGGTTCCGACGGCCACCCCGGACCTTGGTTCTGACCGCCATCTGGACCTTGTTTCCGACAGCCACTCCGGACCTTGGTTCCGACCGCCACCACGGACCTTGGTTCCGACAGCCACCCCGGTCCTTGGTTCTGACCGCCACCCCGGACGTTGGTTCCGACCGCCACCCCGGACCTTGGTTCCGACCGCCACCCCGGACCTTGGTTCCGACCGCCACCCCGGACCTTGGTTCTGACCGCCACCCCGGACGTTGTTTCCGACCGCCACCCCGGACCTTGGTTCTGAACGCCAGCCCGGACCTTGGTTCCGACCGCCACCCCGGAACTTGGTTCCGACCGCCACCCCGGACCTTGGTTCCGACCGCCACCCCGGACGTTGTTTCCGACCGCCACCCCGGACCTTGGTTCTGAATGCCAGCCCGGACCTTAGTTCCGACCGCCACCCCGGAACTTGGTTCCGACCGCCACCCCGTACCTTGGTTCCGACCGCCACCCTGGACCTTGGTTCCGACCGCCACCCCGGACCTTGGTTCCGACCGTGACCCCGGACCTTGGTTCCGACCGCCACCCCGGACCTTGGTTCCGACCGCCACCACGACCTTGGTTCCGACCTCCACCCCGGACCTTGTTTCCGACCGCCACCCCGGACCTTGGTTCCGAACGCCAGCCCGGACCTTGGTTCCGACCGCCACCCCGGACCTTGGTTCCGACCGCCACCCCGTACCTTGGTTCCAACCGCCACCCCGGACCTTGGTTCCGACCGCCACCCCGGACCTTGGTTCCGACCGCCACCTCGGACCTTGGTTCCGACCGCCACCTCGGACCTTGGTTCTGACCGCCATCTGGACCTTGGGTCCGACAGCCACCCCGACCTTGGTTCCGAACGCCACCGCGGACCTTGGTTCCGACCGCCACCCAGGTCCTTGGTTCTCAGCGCCTCCCTGGTCCTTGGATCCGACCTCCACCCCGGACGTTGGTTCCGACCGCCACCCCAGACCTTGGTTCTGACCGCCACCACGGATGTTGGTTCCGACAGCCACCCCGGACTTTGGTTCCGACCGCCACCCCGGATCTTGTTTCCGACCGCCACCCTGGACTGTGGTTCCGACCGCCACCCTGATTCCGACCGCCACCCTGGACCTCGGGTCCGAGTGCTGCCCCGGACCTTGGTTCCACCCGACACCCCGGACCTTGGTTCCGACCGCCACCCCAGACCTTGGTTCCGACTGCCACCCCGGACCTTGTTTCCGACCGCCACCCCGGATCTTGTTTCCGACGGCCAACCCGGACCTTGGTTCTGACCGCCATCTGGACCTTGGTTCCGACAGCCACTCCAGACCTTGGTTCCGACCGCCACCACGGACCTTGGTTCCGACAGCCACCCCGGTCCTTGGTTCTGACCGCCACCCCGGACGTTGGTTCCGACCGCCACCCCGGACGTTGGTTCCGACCGCCACCTGGACCTTGGTTCCGACAGCCACCCCGGACCTTGGTTTCGACCGCCACCCCGGACCTTGGTTCCGACCGCCACCCCGGACCTTGGTTCCGACCGCCACCCCGGACCTTGGTTCCAACCGCCACCCCGGACCTTGTTTCCGACCGTCACCCCGGACCTTGGTTCCGAACGCCAATCCGGACCTTGGTTCTGACCGCCATCTGGACCTTGGGTCCGACAGCCACCCCGACCTTGGTTCCGACCGCCACCACGGACCTTGGTTCTGACCGCCACCCAGGACCTTGGTTCTCACCGCCACCCCGGACGTTGGTTCCGACCGCCAGCCCGGACCTTGATTCCGACAGCCACCCCGGACCTTGGTTTCGACCGCCACCCCGGACCTTGGTTCCGACCGCCACCCCGGACCTTGGTTCCGAACGCCAGCCCGGACCTTGGTTCCGACCGCCACCCCGGACCTTGGTTCTCACCGCCTCCCTGGTCCTTGGTTCCGACAGCCACCCCGGACTTTGGTTCCGACCGCCACCCCGGATCTTGTTTCCGACCGCCACCCTGGACTGTGGTTCTGACCGCCACCCTGCTTCCGACCACCACCCTGGACCTCGGCTCCGGGTGCTGCCCCGGACCTTGGTTCCACCCGCCACCCCGGACCTTGGTTCCGACCGCCACACCAGACCTTGGTTCCGACTGCCACCCCGGACCTTGTTTCCGACCGCCACCCCGGACCTTGGTTCCGACCAGCACCCCGGACCTTGGTTACCACCGCCACCCCGGACCTTGGTTCTGACCGCCATCTGGACCTTGGGTCCGACTGCCACCCCGGACTTTCGTTCCGACCGCCACCCCGGACCTTGGTTCTGACCGCCATCTGGACCTTGGGTCCGATTGCCACCCCAGACTTTGTATCCGGAACGCCACCCCGGAACCTGGTTCCGACCGCCACCCAGGACATTGGTTTTGACCGCCTCCCTGGACCTTGGTTCCGACAGCCACTCCGGACCTTCGTTCCGACCGCCACCACGGACCTTGGTTCCGACAGCCACCCCGACATGGTTCTGGCCGCCACCCCGGACGTTGGTTCCGACCGCCACCCCGGACCTTGGTTCCGACCGCCAGCCCGGACCTTGGTTCCGACCGCCACCCCGGACCTTGTTTCCAACCGCCACCCCGTACCTTGGTTCCGACCGCCACCCTGGACCTTGGTTCCGACCGCCATCCCGGACCTTGGTTCCGAACGTGACCCCAGACCTTGGTTCTGACCGCCACCCCGGACCTTGGTTTCGACCGTCACCCCGGACCTTGGTTCCGACCGCCACCCCGACCTTGGTTCCGACCGCCACCCCGGACCTTGGTTCCGAACGCCAGCCCGGACCTTGGTTCTGACCGCCATCTGGACCTTGGGTCCGACAGCCACCCCGACCTTGGTTCCGACCGCCACCGCGGACCTTGGTTCTGAGCGCCACCCAGGACCTTGGTTCTCACCGCCTCCCCTAGTCCTTGGATCCGACCACCACCCCGGACTTTGGTTACGACCGCCACCCCAGACCTTGGTTCTGACCGCCACCACGGAACTTGGTTCCGACAGCCACCCCGGACTTTGGTTCCGACCGCCACCCCGGATCTTGTTTCCGACCGCCACCCTGGACTGTGGTTCCGACCGCCACCCTGCTTCCGACCACCACACTGGACCTCGGCTCCGAGTGCTGCCCCGGACCTTGGTTCCACCCGCCACCCCGGACCTTGGTTCTGACCGCCACCCAAGACCTTGGTTCTCACCGCCTCCCTGGTCCTTGGATCCGACCGCCACCCCGGACATTGGTTCCGACCGCCACCCCAGACCATGGTACTGACCGCCACAACGGATCTTGGTTCCAACAGCCACCCTGGACTTTGGTTCCGACCGCCACCCCGGATCTTGTTTCCGACCGCCACCCTGGACTGTGGTTCCGATCGCCACCCTGCTTCTGACCGCCACCCTGGACCTCGGCTCCGAGTGCTGCCCCGGACCTTGGATCCACCCGCCACCCCGGAACTTGGTTCCGACCGCCACCGCAGACCTTGGTTCTGACTGCCACCCCGGACCTTGTTTCTGACCGCCACCCTGGACCTTGGTTCCGACCGCCACCCCGGAACTTGGTTACGTCCGCCACCCCGGACCTTGGTTCTGACCGCCATCTGGACCTTGGGTCCGACTGCCCCCCCTTTCTTTGGTTCCGAACGCCACCCTGGACCTTCGTTCCGACCGCCACCCCGGACCTTGGTTCTGACCGCCAGCCCGGACCTTGGTTCTGACCGCCATCTGTACCTTAGGTCCGATTGCCACCCCAGACTTTGTTTCCGGAACGCCACCCCGGAACTTGGTTCCCACCGCCACCCAGGACCTTGGTTTTGACCGCCTCCCTGGACCTTGGTTCCGACGGCCACCCCGGACCTTGGTTCTGACCGCCATCTGGACCTTGGTTCCGACAGCCACTCCGGACCTTGGTTCCGACTGCCACCACGGACCTTGGTTCCGCCAGCCACCCCGGACATTGGTTCCGACCGCCACCAGGACCTTGGTTCCGACAGCCACCCCGGACCTTGGTTTCGACCGCCACCCCGGACCTTGGTTCCGACCGGCACCCCGGACCTTGTTTCCGACCGCCACCCCGGACCTTGGTTCCGAACGCCAGCCCGGACCTTGGTTCCGACCGCCACCCCGGACCTTGGTTCCGACCGCCACCCCGGACCTTGGTTCCGACCGCGACCCCGGACCTTGGTTTCGACCGCCACCCCGGACCCTGGTTCCGACCGCCACCCCAACCTTGGTTCCGACCGCCAGCCCGGACCTTGGTTCCGACCGCCACCCCGGACCTTGGTTCCGACCGCCACCCCGTTCCTTGGTTCCAACCGCCACCCCGGACCTTGGTTCCGACCGCCACCCCGGACCTTGGTTCTGACCGCCATCTGGACCTTGGGTCCGACAGCCACCCCGACCTTGGTTCCGAACGCCACCGCGGACCTTGGTTCCGACCGCCACCCAGGACATTGGTTCTCACCGCCTCCCTGGTCCTTGGATCCGACCGCCACCCCGGACCTTGGTTCTGACCGCCACCACGGATGTTGGTTCCGACAGCCACCCCGGACTTTGGTTCCGACCGCCACCCCGGATCTTGTTTCTGTCCGCCACCCTGCTTCCGACCACCACCCTGGACCTCGGCTCCGAGTGCTGCCCCGGACCTTGGTTCCACCCGACACCCGGACCTTGGTTCCGACCGCCACCCCAGACCTTGGTTCCGACTGCCACCCCGGACCTTGTTTCCGACCGCCACCCCAGACCTTGGTTCCGACCGCCACCCCGGACCTTGGTTACGACCGCCACCCCGGACCTTGGTTCTGACCGCCATCTGGACCTTGGGTCCGACTGCCACCCCGGACTTTGGTTCCGAACGCCACTCCGGTCCTTGGTTCCGACCGCCACCCCGAACCTTGGTTCTGACCGCCATCTGGACCTTGGGTCCGATTGCCACCCCGGACTTTGTTTCCGGAACGCCACCCCGGACCTTGGTTCCGACCGCCACCCAGGACCTTGGTTTTGACCGCCTCCCTGGACCTTGTTTCCGACGGCCAACCCGGACGTTGGTTCTGACCTCCATCTGGACCTTGGTTCCGACAGCCACTCCGGACTTTGGTTCCGACCGCCACCACGGACCTTGGTTCCGACAGCCACCCCGGTCCTTGGTTCTGACCGCCACCCCGGACGTTGGTTCCGAGCGCCACCACGGACCTTGGTTCCGACCGCCACCTGGACCTTGGTTCCGACAGCCACCCCGGACCTTGTTTTCGACCGCCACCCCGGACCTTGGTTCCGACCGCCACCCCGGACCTTGGTTCCGACCGCCACCCCGGACCTTGGGTCCGACCGCCACCCCGGACCTTGTTTCCAACCGCCACCCCGGAGCTTGGTTCCGAACGCCAGCCCGGACCTTGGTTCCGACCGCCAATCCGGACCTTGGTTCCGACCGCCACCCCGTACCTTAGTTCCGACCGCCACCCCATACCTTGGTTCCGACCGCCACCCCGGACCTTGGTTCCGACCGCCACCCCGGACCTTGGTTCTGACTGCCATCTGGACCTTGGGTCCGACAGCCACCCCGACCTTGGTTCCGACCGCCACCGCGGACCTTGGTTCTGACCGCCACCCAGGACCTTGGTTCTCACCGCTTCCCTGGTCCTTGGATCCGACCGCCCCCCCGGACGTTGGTTCCGACCGCCACCCCAGACCTTGGTTCTGACCGCCACCACGTATCTTGGTTCCGACAGCCACCCCGGACCTTGGTTCCACCCGCCACCCCGGACCTTGGTTCCGACCGCCACCACAGACCTTGGTTCCGACCGCCACCCCGGACCTTGTTTCCGACCGCCACCCCGGACCTTGGATCCGACCGCCACCCTGGACCTTGGTTACGACCGCCACCCCGGAACTTGGTTCTGACCGCCATCTGGCCCTTGGGTCTGACTGCCAACCCGGACCTTCGTTCTGACCGCCATCTGGACCTTGGTTCCGACAGCCACTCCGGACCTTGGTTCCGACCGCCACCACGGACCTTGGTTCCGACAGCCACCCCGGTCCTTGGTTCTGACCGCCACCCCGGACGTTGGTTTTGACCGCCATCTGGACCTTGGGTCCGACTGCCACCCCGGACTTTGGTTCCGAACGCCACCCCGTACCTTGGTTACGCCCGCCACCCGGGACCTTGGTTCCGACCGCCACCCCGGACATTGGTTCCGATAGGCACCCCGGACCTTGGATCTGACCGCCATCTGGACCTTGGTTCCGAATGCCACACCGCATCTTGGTTCCGATCGGCACCCAGGACCTTGGTTCTGACCGCCTCCCGGACCTTGGTTCCGACCGCCACCCCAGACCTTGGTTCTCACCGCTACCCTGGTCCTTGGATCCGACCGCCCCCCCGGACGTTGGTTCCGACCGCCACCCCAGACCTTGGTTCTGACCGCCACCACGTATCTTGGTTCCGACAGCCACCCCGGACCTTGGTTCCACCCGCCACCCCGGACCTTGGTTCCGACCGCCACCACAGACCTTGGTTCCGACTGCCACCCCGGACCTTGTTTCCGACCGCCACCCCGGACCTTGGATCCGACCGCCACCCCGGACATTGGTTACGACCGCCACCCCGGAACTTGGTTCTGACCGCCATCTGGCCCTTGGGTCTGACTGCCAACCCGGACCTTCGTTCTGACCGCCATCTGGACCTTGGTTCCGACAGCCACTCCGGACCTTGGTTCCGACCGCCACCACGGACCTTGGTTCCGACAGCCACCCCGGTCCTTGGTTCTGACCGCCACCCCGGACGTTGGTTTTGACCGCCATCTGGACCTTGGGTCCGACTGCCACCCCGGACTTTGGTTCCAAACGCCACCCCGTACCTTGGTTACGCCCGCCACCCGGGACCTTGGTTCCGACCGCCACCCCGGACATTGGTTCCGATAGGCACCCCGGACCTTGGATCTGACCGCCATCTGGACCTTGGTTCCGAATGCCACACCGGATCTTGGTTCCGATCGGCACCCAGGACCTTGGTTCTGACCGCCTCCCGGACCTTGGTTCCGACCGCCACCCCAGACCTTGGTTCTGACCGCCACCACGTATCTTGGTTCCGACAGCCACCTCGGACTTTGGTTCCGACCGCCACCCCGGATCTTGTTTCCGACCGCCACCCTGGACTGTGGTTCCGACCGCCACCCTGCTTCCGACCACCACCCTGGACCTCGGCTCCGAGTGCTCCCCCAGACCTTGGTTCCACCCGCCACCCCGGAGCTTGGTTCCGACCGCCACCCCAGACCTTGGTTCCGACTGCCAACCCGGACCTTGTTTCCGACCGCCACCCCGGACCTTGGTTCCGACCGCCACCCCGGACCTTGGTTACGACCGCCACCCCGGAACTTAGTTCTGACCGCCATCTGGCCCTTGGGTCCGACTGCCACCCCGGACTTTGGTTCCGAACGCCACCCCGGACCTTGGTTTCGACCGCCACCCCGGCCCTTGTTTCCGACCGCCACCCCAGACCATGGTTCCAAACGCCACCCCGGACCTGAGTTCCGACCGCCACCCCGGTCCTTGGTTCTGACCGCCATCTGCTCCTTGGGTCCGACACCCACCCCGGAACTTGGTTCTGATCGCCACCCCGGACCTTAGTTCTGACCGCCACGCAGGACCTTGGTTCTCACCGCCTCCCCGGACGTTGGTTCCGACCGCCACTCCGGACCTTGGTTCCGACCGCCACTCCGGACCTTGGTTCCGACCGCCACCCCGGACCTTGGTTTCGAACGCCACCCCGGAACTTGGTTCCGACTGCCACCCCGGACCTTGGTTCCGACCGCCACCCCGGACCTTGGTTCCGACCGTCACCCAGGACCTTGGTTTTGACCGCCTCCCTGGACCTTGGTTCCGACGGCCAACCCGGACCTTGGTTCTGACCGCCATCTGGACCTTGGTTTCGACAGCCACTCCGGACCTTGGTTCCGACCGCCACCACGGACCTTGGTTCCAACAGCCACCCCGGTCCTTGGTTCTGACCGCCACCCCGGACGTTGGTTCCGACCGCCACCCCGGACCTTGGTTCCGACCGCCACCTGGACCTTGGTTCCGACAGCCACCCCGGACCTTGGTTTCGAACGCCACCCCGGAACTTGGTTCCGACTGCCACCCCGGACCGTGGTTCCGACCGCCACCCCGGACCTTGGATCAGCCCGACATCTGGACCTTGGGTCCGACAGCCACCCCGACCTTGGTTCCGAACGCCACCGCGGACCTTGGTTCTGACCGCCACCCAAGACCTTGGTTCTCACCGCCTCCCTGGTCCTTGGATCCAACCGCCACCCCGGACGTTGGTTCCGACCGCCACCCCAGACCTTGGTTCTGACCGCCACCACGGATCTTGGTTCCGACAGCAAACCCGGACTTTGGTTCCGACCGCCACCCCGGATCTTGGTTCCGACCGCCACCCTGGACTGTGGATCCGACCGCGACCCTGCTTCCGACCACCACCCTGGACCTCGGCTCCGGGTGCTGCCCCGGACCTTGGTTCCGGCCGCCACCCCGGACCTTGGTTCCGGCCGCCACCCCGGACCTTGATTCCGACTGCCACCCCGGACCTTGTTTCCGACCGCCACCCCGGACCTTGGTTCCGATCGCCACCCCGGGCCTTGGTTCCAACCGCCACCCCGGACCTTGGTTTTGACCACCATCTGGACCTTGGGTCCGACTGCCACCCCGGACTTTGGTTCCGAACGCCACCCCGGACCTTGGTTCCGACCGCCATCCCGGACCTTGGTTACGACCGCCACCCCGGACCTTCGTTTTGACCGCCATCTGGACCTTGGGTCCGACTGCCACCCCGGACTTTGGTTCCGAACACCACCCCGGACCTTGGTTCCGACCGCCACCCCGGACCTTGGTTCCGACCGCCACCCAGGACCTTGGTTTTGACCACCTCCCTGGACCTTGGTTCCGACGGCCAACCCGGACCTTGGTTCTGACCGCCATCTGGACCTTGGTTCCGACAGCCACTCCGGACCTTGGTTCCGACCGCCACCACGGACCTTGGTTCCGACAGCCACCCCGGTCCTTGGTTCTGACCGCCACCCCGGACGTTGGTTCCGACCGCCACCCCGGACGTTGGTTCCGACCGCCACCTGGACCTTGGTTCCGACAGCCACCCCGGACCTTGGTTCCGACCGCCACCCCGGACCTTGGTTCCGACCGCCACCCCGGACCTTGGTTCTGACCGCCACCCCGGACCTTGGTTCCTACCGCCACCCCGGACCTTGTTTCCGACCGCCACCCCGGACCTTGGTTCCGAACGCCAGCCCGGACCTTGGTTCCGACCGCCACCCCGGACCTTGGTTCCGACCGCCACCCCGTACCTTGGTTCCGACCGCCACCCCGGACCTTCCTTCTGACCGCCACCCCGGACGTTGCTTCCGACAGCGACCCCGGACGTTGGTTCTGACCACCACCACGGAACTTGGATCTGACTGCCATCTGGACCTTGGTTCCGAACGCCACCCCGGACCATGGTCCCGACCGCCACCCCGGACCTTGGTTCCGACCGCCACCCCGGACCTTGGTTCCGACCACCACCCCGGACGTTGGTTCCGACCGCCACCCCAGACCTTGGTTCTGACCGCCACCACGTATCTTGGTTCCGACAGCCACCCCGGACCTTGGTTCTGACCGCCACCCCGGACGTTGGTTCCGACCGCCACCCCGGACGTTGGTTCCGACCGCCACCTGGACCTTGGTTCCGACAGCCACCCCGGACCTTGGTTTCGACCGCCACCCCGGACCTTGGTTCCGACCGCCACCCCGGACCTTGGTTCCGACCGCCACCCCGGACCTTGGTTCCGACCGCCACCCCGGACCTTGTTTCCGACCGTCACCCCGGACCTTGGTTCCGAACGCCAATCCGGACCTTGGTTCTGACCGCCATCTGGACCTTGGGTCCGACAGCCACCCCGACCTTGGTTCCGACCGCCACCACGGACCTTGGTTCTGACCGCCACCCAGGACCTTGGTTCTCACCGCCACCCCGGACGTTGGTTCCGACCGCCAGCCCGGACCTTGATTCCGACAGCCACCCCGGACCTTGGTTTCGACCGCCACCCCGGACCTTGGTTCCGACCGCCACCCCGGACCTTGGTTCCGAACGCCAGCCCGGACCTTGGTTCCGACCGCCACCCCGGACCTTGGTTCTCACCGCCTCCCTGGTCCTTGGTTCCGACAGCCACCCCGGACTTTGGTTCCGACCGCCACCCCGGATCTTGTTTCCGACCGCCACCCTGGACTGTGGTTCTGACCGCCACCCTGCTTCCGACCACCACCCTGGACCTCGGCTCCGGGTGCTGCCCCGGACCTTGGTTCCACCCGCCACCCCGGACCTTGGTTCCGACCGCCACACCAGACCTTGGTTCCGACTGCCACCCCGGACCTTGTTTCCGACCGCCACCCCGGACCTTGGTTCCGACCAGCACCCCGGACCTTGGTTACCACCGCCACCCCGGACCTTGGTTCTGACCGCCATCTGGACCTTGGGTCCGACTGCCACCCCGGACTTTCGTTCCGACCGCCACCCCGGACCTTGGTTCTGACCGCCATCTGGACCTTGGGTCCGATTGCCACCCCAGACTTTGTATCCGGAACGCCACCCCGGAACCTGGTTCCGACCGCCACCCAGGACATTGGTTTTGACCGCCTCCCTGGACCTTGGTTCCGACGGCCACCCCGGACCTTGGTTCTGACCGCCATCCGGACCTTGGTTCCGACAGCCACTCCGGACCTTCGTTCCGACCGCCACCACGGACCTTGGTTCCGACAGCCACCCCGACATGGTTCTGGCCGCCACCCCGGACGTTGGTTCCGACCGCCACCCCGGACCTTGGTTCCGACCGCCAGCCCGGACCTTGGTTCCGACCGCCACCCCGGACCTTGTTTCCAACCGCCACCCCGTACCTTGGTTCCGACCGCCACCCTGGACCTTGGTTCCGACCGCCATCCCGGACCTTGGTTCCGAACGTGACCCCAGACCTTGGTTCTGACCGCCACCCCGGACCTTGGTTTCGACCGTCACCCCGGACCTTGGTTCCGACCGCCACCCCGACCTTGGTTCCGACCGCCACCCCGGACCTTGGTTCCGAACGCCAGCCCGGACCTTGGTTCTGACCGCCATCTGGACCTTGGGTCCGACAGCCACCCCGACCTTGGTTCCGACCGCCACCGCGGACCTTGGTTCTGAGCGCCACCCAGGACCTTGGTTCTCACCGCCTCCCCTAGTCCTTGGATCCGACCACCACCCCGGACTTTGGTTACGACCGCCACCCCAGACCTTGGTTCTGACCGCCACCACGGAACTTGGTTCCGACAGCCACCCCGGACTTTGGTTCCGACCGCCACCCCGGATCTTGTTTCCGACCGCCACCCTGGACTGTGGTTCCGACCGCCACCCTGCTTCCGACCACCACACTGGACCTCGGCTCCGAGTGCTGCCCCGGACCTTGGTTCCACCCGCCACCCCGGACCTTGGTTCTGACCGCCACCCAAGACCTTGGTTCTCACCGCCTCCCTGGTCCTTGGATCCGACCGCCACCCCGGACATTGGTTCCGACCGCCACCCCAGACCATGGTACTGACCGCCACAACGGATCTTGGTTCCAACAGCCACCCTGGACTTTGGTTCCGACCGCCACCCCGGATCTTGTTTCCGACCGCCACCCTGGACTGTGGTTCCGATCGCCACCCTGCTTCTGACCGCCACCCTGGACCTCGGCTCCGAGTGCTGCCCCGGACCTTGGATCCACCCGCCACCCCGGAACTTGGTTCCGACCGCCACCGCAGACCTTGGTTCTGACTGCCACCCCGGACCTTGGTTCCGACCGCCACCCCGGAACTTGGTTACGTCCGCCACCCCGGACCTTGGTTCTGACCGCCATCTGGACCTTGGGTCCGACTGCCCCCCCTTTCTTTGGTTCCGAACGCCACCCTGGACCTTCGTTCCGACCGCCACCCCGGACCTTGGTTCTGACCGCCAGCCCGGACCTTGGTTCTGACCGCCATCTGTACCTTAGGTCCGATTGCCACCCCAGACTTTGTTTCCGGAACGCCACCCCGGAACTTGGTTCCCACCGCCACCCAGGACCTTGGTTTTGACCGCCTCCCTGGACCTTGGTTCCGACGGCCACCCCAGACCTTGGTTCTGACCGCCATCTGGACCTTGGTTCCGACAGCCACTCCGGACCTTGGTTCCGACTGCCACCACGGACCTTGGTTCCGCCAGCCACCCCGGACATTGGTTCCGACCGCCACCAGGACCTTGGTTCCGACAGCCACCCCGGACCTTGGTTTCGACCGCCACCCCGGACCTTGGTTCCGACCGGCACCCCGGACCTTGTTTCCGACCGCCACCCCGGACCTTGGTTCCGAACGCCAGCCCGGACCTTGGTTCCGACCGCCACCCCGGACCTTGGTTCCGACCGCCACCCCGGACCTTGGTTCCGACCGCGACCCCGGACCTTGGTTTCGACCGCCACCCCGGACCCTGGTTCCGACCGCCACCCCAACCTTGGTTCCGACCGCCAGCCCGGACCTTGGTTCCGACCGCCACCCCGTTCCTTGGTTCCAACCGCCACCCCGGACCTTGGTTCCGACCGCCACCCCGGACCTTGGTTCTGACCGCCATCTGGACCTTGGGTCCGACAGCCACCCCGACCTTGGTTCCGAACGCCACCGCGGACCTTGGTTCCGACCGCCACCCAGGACATTGGTTCTCACCGCCTCCCTGGTCCTTGGATCCGACCGCCACCCCGGACCTTGGTTCTGACCGCCACCACGGATGTTGGTTCCGACAGCCACCCCGGACTTTGGTTCCGACCGCCACCCCGGATCTTGTTTCTGTCCGCCACCCTGCTTCCGACCACCACCCTGGACCTCGGCTCCGAGTGCTGCCCCGGACCTTGGTTCCACCCGACACCCGGACCTTGGTTCCGACCGCCACCCCAGACCTTGGTTCCGACTGCCACCCCGGACCTTGTTTCCGACCGCCACCCCAGACCTTGGTTCCGACCGCCACCCCGGACCTTGGTTACGACCGCCACCCCGGACCTTGGTTCTGACCGCCATCTGGACCTTGGGTCCGACTGCCACCCCGGACTTTGGTTCCGAACGCCACTCCGGTCCTTGGTTCCGACCGCCACCCCGAACCTTGGTTCTGACCGCCATCTGGACCTTGGGTCCGATTGCCACCCCGGACTTTGTTTCCGGAACGCCACCCCGGACCTTGGTTCCGACCGCCACCCAGGACCTTGGTTTTGACCGCCTCCCTGGACCTTGTTTCCGACGGCCAACCCGGACGTTGGTTCTGACCTCCATCTGGACCTTGGTTCCGACAGCCACTCCGGACTTTGGTTCCGACCGCCACCACGGACCTTGGTTCCGACAGCCACCCCGGTCCTTGGTTCTGACCGCCACCCCGGACGTTGGTTCCGAGCGCCACCACGGACCTTGGTTCCGACCGCCACCTGGACCTTGGTTCCGACAGCCACCCCGGACCTTGTTTTCGACCGCCACCCCGGACCTTGGTTCCGACCGCCACCCCGGACCTTGGTTCCGACCGCCACCCCGGACCTTGGTTCCGACCGCCACCCCGGACCTTGGGTCCGACCGCCACCCCGGACCTTGTTTCCAACCGCCACCCCGGAGCTTGGTTCCGAACGCCAGCCCGGACCTTGGTTCCGACCGCCAATCCGGACCTTGGTTCCGACCGCCACCCCGTACCTTAGTTCCGACCGCCACCCCATACCTTGGTTCCGACCGCCACCCCGGACCTTGGTTCCGACCGCCACCCCGGACCTTGGTTCTGACTGCCATCTGGACCTTGGGTCCGACAGCCACCCCGACCTTGGTTCCGACCGCCACCGCGGACCTTGGTTCTGACCGCCACCCAGGACCTTGGTTCTCACCGCTTCCCTGGTCCTTGGATCCGACCGCCCCCCCGGACGTTGGTTCCGACCGCCACCCCAGACCTTGGTTCTGACCGCCACCACGTATCTTGGTTCCGACAGCCACCCCGGACCTTGGTTCCACCCGCCACCCCGGACCTTGGTTCCGACCGCCACCACAGACCTTGGTTCCGACCGCCACCCCGGACCTTGTTTCCGACCGCCACCCCGGACCTTGGATCCGACCGCCACCCTGGACCTTGGTTACGACCGCCACCCCGGAACTTGGTTCTGACCGCCATCTGGCCCTTGGGTCTGACTGCCAACCCGGACCTTCGTTCTGACCGCCATCTGGACCTTGGTTCCGACAGCCACTCCGGACCTTGGTTCCGACCGCCACCACGGACCTTGGTTCCGACAGCCACCCCGGTCCTTGGTTCTGACCGCCACCCCGGACGTTGGTTTTGACCGCCATCTGGACCTTGGGTCCGACTGCCACCCCGGACTTTGGTTCCGAACGCCACCCCGTACCTTGGTTACGCCCGCCACCCGGGACCTTGGTTCCGACCGCCACCCCGGACATTGGTTCCGATAGGCACCCCGGACCTTGGATCTGACCGCCATCTGGACCTTGGTTCCGAATGCCACACCGGATCTTGGTTCCGATCGGCACCCAGGACCTTGGTTCTGACCGCCTCCCGGACCTTGGTTCCGACCGCCACCCCAGACCTTGGTTCTCACCGCTACCCTGGTCCTTGGATCCGACCGCCCCCCCGGACGTTGGTTCCGACCGCCACCCCAGACCTTGGTTCTGACCGCCACCACGTATCTTGGTTCCGACAGCCACCCCGGACCTTGGTTCCACCCGCCACCCCGGACCTTGGTTCCGACCGCCACCACAGACCTTGGTTCCGACTGCCACCCCGGACCTTGTTTCCGACCGCCACCCCGGACCTTGGATCCGACCGCCACCCCGGACATTGGTTACGACCGCCACCCCGGAACTTGGTTCTGACCGCCATCTGGCCCTTGGGTCTGACTGCCAACCCGGACCTTCGTTCTGACCGCCATCTGGACCTTGGTTCCGACAGCCACTCCGGACCTTGGTTCCGACCGCCACCACGGACCTTGGTTCCGACAGCCACCCCGGTCCTTGGTTCTGACCGCCACCCCGGACGTTGGTTTTGACCGCCATCTGGACCTTGGGTCCGACTGCCACCCCGGACTTTGGTTCCAAACGCCACCCCGTACCTTGGTTACGCCCGCCACCCGGGACCTTGGTTCCGACCGCCACCCCGGACATTGGTTCCGATAGGCACCCCGGACCTTGGATCTGACCGCCATCTGGACCTTGGTTCCGAATGCCACACCGGATCTTGGTTCCGATCGGCACCCAGGACCTTGGTTCTGACCGCCTCCCGGACCTTGGTTCCGACCGCCACCCCAGACCTTGGTTCTGACCGCCACCACGTATCTTGGTTCCGACAGCCACCTCGGACTTTGGTTCCGACCGCCACCCCGGATCTTGTTTCCGACCGCCACCCTGGACTGTGGTTCCGACCGCCACCCTGCTTCCGACCACCACCCTGGACCTCGGCTCCGAGTGCTCCCCCAGACCTTGGTTCCACCCGCCACCCCGGAGCTTGGTTCCGACCGCCACCCCAGACCTTGGTTCCGACTGCCAACCCGGACCTTGTTTCCGACCGCCACCCCGGACCTTGGTTCCGACCGCCACCCCGGACCTTGGTTACGACCGCCACCCCGGAACTTAGTTCTGACCGCCATCTGGCCCTTGGGTCCGACTGCCACCCCGGACTTTGGTTCCGAACGCCACCCCGGACCTTGGTTTCGACCGCCACCCCGGCCCTTGTTTCCGACCGCCACCCCAGACCATGGTTCCAAACGCCACCCCGGACCTAAGTTCCGACCGCCACCCCGGTCCTTGGTTCTGACCGCCATCTGCTCCTTGGGTCCGACACCCACCCCGGAACTTGGTTCTGATCGCCACCCCGGACCTTAGTTCTGACCGCCACGCAGGACCTTGGTTCTCACCGCCTCCCCAGACGTTGGTTCCGACCGCCACTCCGGACCTTGGTTCCGACCGCCACTCCGGACCTTGGTTCCGACCGCCACCCCGGACCTTGGTTTCGAACGCCACCCCGGAACTTGGTTCCGACTGCCACCCCGGACCTTGGTTCCGACCGCCACCCCGGACCTTGGTTCCGACCGTCACCCAGGACCTTGGTTTTGACCGCCTCCCTGGACCTTGGTTCCGACGGCCAACCCGGACCTTGGTTCTGACCGCCATCTGGACCTTGGTTTCGACAGCCACTCCGGACCTTGGTTCCGACCGCCACCACGGACCTTGGTTCCAACAGCCACCCCGGTCCTTGGTTCTGACCGCCACCCCGGACGTTGGTTCCGACCGCCACCCCGGACCTTGGTTCCGACCGCCACCTGGACCTTGGTTCCGACAGCCACCCCGGACCTTGGTTTCGAACGCCACCCCGGAACTTGGTTCCGACTGCCACCCCGGACCGTGGTTCCGACCGCCACCCCGGACCTTGGATCAGCCCGACATCTGGACCTTGGGTCCGACAGCCACCCCGACCTTGGTTCCGAACGCCACCGCGGACCTTGGTTCTGACCGCCACCCAAGACCTTGGTTCTCACCGCCTCCCTGGTCCTTGGATCCAACCGCCACCCCGGACGTTGGTTCCGACCGCCACCCCAGACCTTGGTTCTGACCGCCACCACGGATCTTGGTTCCGACAGCAAACCCGGACTTTGGTTCCGACCGCCACCCCGGATCTTGGTTCCGACCGCCACCCTGGACTGTGGATCCGACCGCGACCCTGCTTCCGACCACCACCCTGGACCTCGGCTCCGGGTGCTGCCCCGGACCTTGGTTCCACCCGCCACCCCGGACCTTGGTTCCGGCCGCCACCCCGGACCTTGGTTCCGGCCGCCACCCCGGACCTTGATTCCGACTGCCACCCCGGACCTTGTTTCCGACCGCCACCCCGGACCTTGGTTCCGATCGCCACCCCGGGCCTTGGTTCCGACCGCCACCCCGGACCTTGGTTTTGACCACCATCTGGACCTTGGGTCCGACTGCCACCCCGGACTTTGGTTCCGAACGCCACCCCGGACCTTGGTTCCGACCGCCATCCCGGACCTTGGTTACGACCGCCACCCCGGACCTTCGTTTTGACCGCCATCTGGACCTTGGGTCCGACTGCCACCCCGGACTTTGGTTCCGAACACCACCCCGGACCTTGGTTCCGACCGCCACCCCGGACCTTGGTTCCGACCGCCACCCAGGACCTTGGTTTTGACCACCTCCCTGGACCTTGGTTCCGACGGCCAACCCGGACCTTGGTTCTGACCGCCATCTGGACCTTGGTTCCGACAGCCACTCCGGACCTTGGTTCCGACCGCCACCACGGACCTTGGTTCCGACAGCCACCCCGGTCCTTGGTTCTGACCGCCACCCCGGACGTTGGTTCCGACCGCCACCCCGGACGTTGGTTCCGACCGCCACCTGGACCTTGGTTCCGACAGCCACCCCGGACCTTGGTTCCGACCGCCACCCCGGACCTTGGTTCCGACCGCCACCCCGGACCTTGGTTCCGACCGCCACCCCGGACCTTGTTTCCTACCGCCACCCCGGACCTTGTTTCCGACCGCCACCCCGGAGCTTGGTTCCGAACGCCAGCCCGGACCTTGGTTCCGACCGCCACCCCGGACCTTGGTTCCGACCGCCACCCCGTACCTTGGTTCCGACCGCCACCCCGGACCTTCCTTCTGACCGCCACCCCGGACGTTGCTTCCGACAGCGACCCCGGACGTTGGTTCTGACCACCACCACGGAACTTGGATCTGACTGCCATCTGGACCTTGGTTCCGAACGCCACCCCGGACCATGGTCCCGACCGCCACCCCGGACCTTGGTTCCGACCGCCACCCCGGACCTTGGTTCCGACCACCACCCCGGACGTTGGTTCCGACCGCCACCCCAGACCTTGGTTCTGACCGCCACCACGTATCTTGGTTCCGACAGCCACCCCGGACCTTGGTTCCACCCGCCACCCCGGACCTTGGTTCCGACCGCCACCACAGACCTTGGTTCCGACTGCCACCCCGGACCTTGTTTCCGACCGCCACCCCGGACCTTGGATCCGACCGCCACCCCGGACATTGGTTACGACCGCCACCCCGGAACTTGGTTCTGACCGCCATCTGGCCCTTGGGTCTGACTGCCAACCCGGACCTTCGTTCTGACCGCCATCTGGACCTTGGTTCCGACAGCCACTCCGGACCTTGGTTCCGACCGCCACCACGGACCTTGGTTCCGACAGCCACCCCGGTCCTTGGTTCTGACCGCCACCCCGGGCGTTGGTTTTGACCGCCATCTGGACCTTGGGTCCGACTGCCACCCCGGACTTTGGTTCCGAACGCCACCCCGTACCTTGGTTACGCCCGCCACCCGGGACCTTGGTTCCGACCGCCACCCCGGACATTGGTTCCGATAGGCACCCCGGACCTTGGATCTGACCGCCATCTGGACCTTGGTTCCGAATGCCACACCGGATCTTGGTTCCGATCGGCACCCAGGACCTTGGTTCTGACCGCCTCCCGGACCTTGGTTCCGACCGCCACCCCAGACCTTGGTTCTGACCGCCACCACGTATCTTGGTTCCGACAGCCACCTCGGACTTTGGTTCCGACCGCCACCCCGGATCTTGTTTCCGACCGCCACCCTGGACTGTGGTTCCGACCGCCACCCTGCTTCCGACCACCACCCTGGACCTCGGCTCCGAGTGCTCCCCCAGACCTTGGTTCCACCCGCCACCCCGGAGCTTGGTTCCGACCGCCACCCCAGACCTTGGTTCCGACTGCCAACCCGGACCTTGTTTCCGACCGCCACCCCGGACCTTGGTTCCGACCGCCACCCCGGACCTTGGTTACGACCGCCACCCCGGAACTTAGTTCTGACCGCCATCTGGCCCTTGGGTCCGACTGCCACCCCGGACTTTGGTTCCGAACGCCACCCCGGACCTTGGTTCCGACCGCCACCCCGGACCTTGGTTTCGACCGCCACCCCGGCCCTTGTTTCCGACCGCCACCCCGGACCATGGTTCCAAACGCCACCCCGGACCTGAGTTCCGACCGCCACCCCGGTCCTTGGTTCTGACCGCCATCTGCTCCTTGGGTCCGACACCCACCCCGGAACTTGGTTCTGATCGCCACCCCGGACCTTAGTTCTGACCGCCACGCAGGACCTTGGTTCTCACCGCCTCCCCGGACGTTGGTTCCGACCGCCACTCCGGACCTTGGTTCCGACCGCCACTCCGGACCTTGGTTCCGACCGCCACCCCGGACCTTGGTTTCGAACGCCACCCCGGAACTTGGTTCCGACTGCCACCCCGGACCTTGGTTCCGACCGCCACCCCGGACCTTGGTTCCGACCGCCACCCAGGACCTTGGTTTTGACCGCCTCCCTGGACCTTGGTTCCGACGGCCAACCCGGACCTTGGTTCTGACCGCCATCTGGACCTTGTTTTCGACAGCCACTCCGGACCTTGGTTCCGACCGCCACCACGGACCTTGGTTCCAACAGCCACCCCGGTCCTAGGTTCTGACCGCCACCCCGGACGTTGGTTCCGACCGCCACCCCGGACCTTGGTTCCGACCGCCACCTGGACCTTGGTTCCGACAGCCAACCCGGACCTTGGTTTCGAACGCCACCCCGGAACTTGGTTCCGACTGCCACCCCGGACCTTGGTTCAGCCCGACATCTGGACCTTGGGTCCGAAAGCCACCCCGACCTTGGTTCCGAACGCCACCGCGGACCTTGGTTCTGACCGCCACCCAAGACCTTGGTTCTCACCGCCTCCCTGGTCCTTGGATCCAACCGCCACCCCGGACGTTGGTTCCGACCGCCACCCCAGACCTTGGTTCTGACCGCCACCACGGATCTTGGTTCCGACAGCAAACCCGGACTTTGGTTCCGACCGCCACCCCGGATCTTGGTTCCGACCGCCACCCTGGACTGTGGATCCGACCGCGACCCTGCTTCCGACCACCACCCTGGACCTCGGCTCCGGGTGCTGCCCCGGACCTTGGTTCCACCCGCCACCCCGGACCTTGGTTCCGGCCGCCACCCCGGACCTTGATTCCGACTGCCACCCCGGACCTTGTTTCCGACCGCCACCCCGGACCTTGGTTCCGATCGCCACCCCGGACCTTGGTTCCGACCGCCACCCCGGACCTTGGTTTTGACCGCCATCTGGACCTTGGGTCCGACTGCCACCCCGGACTTTGGTTCCGAACGCCACCCCGGACCTTGGTTCCGACCGCCACCCCGGACCTTGGTTCCGACCGCCACCCAGGACCTTGGTTTTGACCACCTCCCTGGACCTTGGTTCCGACGGCCAACCCGGACCTTGGTTCTGACCGCCATCTGGACCTTGGTTCCGACAGCCACTCCGGACCTTGGTTCCGACCGCCACCACGGACCTTGGTTCCGACAGCCACCCCGGTCCTTGGTTCTGACCGCCACCCCGGACGTTGGTTCCGACCGCCACCCCGGACGTTGGTTCCGACCGCCACCTGGACCTTGGTTCCGACAGCCACCCCGGACCTTGGTTCCGACCGCCACCCCGGACCTTGGTTCCGACCGCCACCCCGGACCTTGGTTCCGACCGCCACCCCGGACCTTGGTTCCTACCGCCACCCCGGACCTTGTTTCCGACCGCCACCCCGGACCTTGGTTCCGAACGCCAGCCCGGACCTTGGTTCCGACCGCCACCCCGGACCTTGGTTCCGACCGCCACCCCGTACCTTGGTTCCGACCGCCACCCCGGACCTTCCTTCTGACCGCCACCCCGGACGTTGCTTCCGACAGCGACCCCGGACGTTGGTTCTGACCACCACCACGGAACTTGGATCTGACTGCCATCTGGACCTTGGTTCCGAACGCCACCCCGGACCATGGTCCCGACCGCCACCCCGGACCTTGGTTCCGACCGCCACCCCGGACCTTGGTTCCGACCACCACCCCGGACGTTGGTTCCGACCGCCACCTGGACCTTGGTTCCGACAGCCACCCCGGACCTTGGTTCCGACCGCCACCCCGGACCTTGGTTCCGACCGCCACCCCGGACCTTGGTTCCGACCGCCACCCCGGACCTTGTTTCCTACCGCCACCCCGGACCTTGTTTCCGACCGCCACCCCGGAGCTTGGTTCCGAACGCCAGCCCGGACCTTGGTTCCGACCGCCACCCCGGACCTTGGTTCCGACCGCCACCCCGTACCTTGGTTCCGACCGCCACCCCGGACCTTCCTTCTGACCGCCACCCCGGACGTTGCTTCCGACAGCGACCCCGGACGTTGGTTCTGACCACCACCACGGAACTTGGATCTGACTGCCATCTGGACCTTGGTTCCGAACGCCACCCCGGACCATGGTCCCGACCGCCACCCCGGACCTTGGTTCCGACCGCCACCCCGGACCTTGGTTCCGACCACCACCCCGGACGTTGGTTCCGACCGCCACCCCAGACCTTGGTTCTGACCGCCACCACGTATCTTGGTTCCGACAGCCACCCCGGACCTTGGTTCCACCCGCCACCCCGGACCTTGGTTCCGACCGCCACCACAGACCTTGGTTCCGACTGCCACCCCGGACCTTGTTTCCGACCGCCACCCCGGACCTTGGATCCGACCGCCACCCCGGACATTGGTTACGACCGCCACCCCGGAACTTGGTTCTGACCGCCATCTGGCCCTTGGGTCTGACTGCCAACCCGGACCTTCGTTCTGACCGCCATCTGGACCTTGGTTCCGACAGCCACTCCGGACCTTGGTTCCGACCGCCACCACGGACCTTGGTTCCGACAGCCACCCCGGTCCTTGGTTCTGACCGCCACCCCGGGCGTTGGTTTTGACCGCCATCTGGACCTTGGGTCCGACTGCCACCCCGGACTTTGGTTCCGAACGCCACCCCGTACCTTGGTTACGCCCGCCACCCGGGACCTTGGTTCCGACCGCCACCCCGGACATTGGTTCCGATAGGCACCCCGGACCTTGGATCTGACCGCCATCTGGACCTTGGTTCCGAATGCCACACCGGATCTTGGTTCCGATCGGCACCCAGGACCTTGGTTCTGACCGCCTCCCGGACCTTGGTTCCGACCGCCACCCCAGACCTTGGTTCTGACCGCCACCACGTATCTTGGTTCCGACAGCCACCTCGGACTTTGGTTCCGACCGCCACCCCGGATCTTGTTTCCGACCGCCACCCTGGACTGTGGTTCCGACCGCCACCCTGCTTCCGACCACCACCCTGGACCTCGGCTCCGAGTGCTCCCCCAGACCTTGGTTCCACCCGCCACCCCGGAGCTTGGTTCCGACCGCCACCCCAGACCTTGGTTCCGACTGCCAACCCGGACCTTGTTTCCGACCGCCACCCCGGACCTTGGTTCCGACCGCCACCCCGGACCTTGGTTACGACCGCCACCCCGGAACTTAGTTCTGACCGCCATCTGGCCCTTGGGTCCGACTGCCACCCCGGACTTTGGTTCCGAACGCCACCCCGGACCTTGGTTCCGACCGCCACCCCGGACCTTGGTTTCGACCGCCACCCCGGCCCTTGTTTCCGACCGCCACCCCGGACCATGGTTCCAAACGCCACCCCGGACCTGAGTTCCGACCGCCACCCCGGTCCTTGGTTCTGACCGCCATCTGCTCCTTGGGTCCGACACCCACCCCGGAACTTGGTTCTGATCGCCACCCCGGACCTTAGTTCTGACCGCCACGCAGGACCTTGGTTCTCACCGCCTCCCCGGACGTTGGTTCCGACCGCCACTCCGGACCTTGGTTCCGACCGCCACTCCGGACCTTGGTTCCGACCGCCACCCCGGACCTTGGTTTCGAACGCCACCCCGGAACTTGGTTCCGACTGCCACCCCGGACCTTGGTTCCGACCGCCACCCCGGACCTTGGTTCCGACCGCCACCCAGGACCTTGGTTTTGACCGCCTCCCTGGACCTTGGTTCCGACGGCCAACCCGGACCTTGGTTCTGACCGCCATCTGGACCTTGTTTTCGACAGCCACTCCGGACCTTGGTTCCGACCGCCACCACGGACCTTGGTTCCAACAGCCACCCCGGTCCTAGGTTCTGACCGCCACCCCGGACGTTGGTTCCGACCGCCACCCCGGACCTTGGTTCCGACCGCCACCTGGACCTTGGTTCCGACAGCCAACCCGGACCTTGGTTTCGAACGCCACCCCGGAACTTGGTTCCGACTGCCACCCCGGACCTTGGTTCAGCCCGACATCTGGACCTTGGGTCCGAAAGCCACCCCGACCTTGGTTCCGAACGCCACCGCGGACCTTGGTTCTGACCGCCACCCAAGACCTTGGTTCTCACCGCCTCCCTGGTCCTTGGATCCAACCGCCACCCCGGACGTTGGTTCCGACCGCCACCCCAGACCTTGGTTCTGACCGCCACCACGGATCTTGGTTCCGACAGCAAACCCGGACTTTGGTTCCGACCGCCACCCCGGATCTTGGTTCCGACCGCCACCCTGGACTGTGGATCCGACCGCGACCCTGCTTCCGACCACCACCCTGGACCTCGGCTCCGGGTGCTGCCCCGGACCTTGGTTCCACCCGCCACCCCGGACCTTGGTTCCGGCCGCCACCCCGGACCTTGATTCCGACTGCCACCCCGGACCTTGTTTCCGACCGCCACCCCGGACCTTGGTTCCGATCGCCACCCCGGACCTTGGTTCCGACCGCCACCCCGGACCTTGGTTTTGACCGCCATCTGGACCTTGGGTCCGACTGCCACCCCGGACTTTGGTTCCGAACGCCACCCCGGACCTTGGTTCCGACCGCCACCCCGGACCTTGGTTCCGACCGCCACCCAGGACCTTGGTTTTGACCACCTCCCTGGACCTTGGTTCCGACGGCCAACCCGGACCTTGGTTCTGACCGCCATCTGGACCTTGGTTCCGACAGCCACTCCGGACCTTGGTTCCGACCGCCACCACGGACCTTGGTTCCGACAGCCACCCCGGTCCTTGGTTCTGACCGCCACCCCGGACGTTGGTTCCGACCGCCACCCCGGACGTTGGTTCCGACCGCCACCTGGACCTTGGTTCCGACAGCCACCCCGGACCTTGGTTCCGACCGCCACCCCGGACCTTGGTTCCGACCGCCACCCCGGACCTTGGTTCCGACCGCCACCCCGGACCTTGGTTCCTACCGCCACCCCGGACCTTGTTTCCGACCGCCACCCCGGACCTTGGTTCCGAACGCCAGCCCGGACCTTGGTTCCGACCGCCACCCCGGACCTTGGTTCCGACCGCCACCCCGTACCTTGGTTCCGACCGCCACCCCGGACCTTCCTTCTGACCGCCACCCCGGACGTTGCTTCCGACAGCGACCCCGGACGTTGGTTCTGACCACCACCACGGAACTTGGATCTGACTGCCATCTGGACCTTGGTTCCGAACGCCACCCCGGACCATGGTCCCGACCGCCACCCCGGACCTTGGTTCCGACCGCCACCCCGGACCTTGGTTCCGACCACCACCCCGGACGTTGGTTCCGACCGCCACCTGGACCTTGGTTCCGACAGCCACCCCGGACCTTGGTTTCGACCGCCACCCCGGAGCTTGGTTCCGACAGCCACCCCGGACCTAGGTTTCGAGCGCCACCCCGGACCTTGGTTCCGACCGCCACTCCGGACCTTGGTCCCGACCGCCACCCCGGACCTTGTTTCCGACCGCCACCCCGGACCTTGGTTCTGACCTCCACCCCGGACCTTGGTTCCTACCGCCACCCGGGTCCTTGGTTCCGACCGCCACCCCAGACCTTGGTTCCGACCGCCACCCTGTGCCTTGGTTCCGACAGCCACCCCGGACGTTGGTTCCGACAGCCACCGCGGACCTTGGTTTCGACCACCACCCCGGATATTGTTTCCGTCCGCCACCCCGGACCTTGGTTCCGACCGCCACCCCGGACCTTGTTTCCGACCGCCACCCCGCTCCTTGGGTCCGAACGCCACCCCGGACCTTGGTTCCGACGGCCACGCCGGACCTTGGTTCCGACCGCCACTCCGGACTTTGGTTCCGACAGCCACCCCGGACCTTGGTTTCGACCGCCACCCCGGACCTTGGTTCCGACCGCCACTCCGGACCTTGGTCCCGACCGCCACCCCGGACCTTGGTTCCGACCGCCACCCCGGACCTTGTTTCCGACCGCCACCCCGGACCTTGGTTCCGACCGCCACCCCGGACCTTGGTTCCTACCGCCACCCGGGTCCTTGGTTCCGACCGCCACCCCGGACCTTGGTTCCGACCGCCACCCTGTACCTTGGTTCCGACAGCCACCCCGGACCTTGGTTCCGACAGCCACCCCGGACCTTGGTTTCGACCGCCACCCCGGATCTTGTTTCCGTCCGCCACCCTGCTTCCGACCACCACCCTGGACCTCGGCTCCGAGTGCTGCCCCGGATCTTGGTTCCACCCGACACCCGGACCTTGTTTCCGACCGCCACCCCGGACCGTGGTTACGACCGCCACCCCGGACCTTGGTTCTGACTGCCATTTGGACCTTGGGTCCGAGTGCCACCCCGGACTTTTGTCCCGAACGCCACCCCGGACCTTGGTTCCGACCGCCACCCCGAACCTTGGTTCCGACCGCCACCCCGGACCTTGGTTCTGACCGCCATCTGGACCTTGGGTCCGATTACCACCCCGGACTTTGTTTCCGGAACGCCACCCCGGACCTTTGTTCCGACCGCCACCCAGGACCTTGGTTTTGACCGCCTCCCTGGACCTTGTTTCCGACGGCCAACCCGGACCTTGGTTCTGACTGCCATCTGGACCATGGTCCCGACCGCCACCCCGGACCTTGGTTCCGACCGCCACCCCGGACCTTGGTTCCGACCGCCACCCCGGACCTTGGTTCCGACCACCACCCCGGACGTTGGTTCCGACCGCCACCTGGACCTTGGTTCCGACAGCCACCCCGGACCTTGGTTTCGACCGCCACCCCGGACCTTGGTTCCGACAGCCACCCCGGACCTAGGTTTCGAGCGCCACCCCGGACCTTGGTTCCGACCGCCACTCCGGACCTTGGTCCCGACCGCCACCCCGGACCTTGGTTCCGACCGCCACCCCGGACCTTGTTTCCGACCGCCACCCCGGACCTTGGTTCTGACCGCCACCCCGGACCTTGGTTCCTACCGCCACCCGGGTCCTTGGTTCCGACCGCCACCCCAGACCTTGGTTCCGACCGCCACCCTGTGCCTTGGTTCCGACAGCCACCCCGGACGTTGGTTCCGACAGCCACCGCGGACCTTGGTTTCGACCACCACCCCGGATATTGTTTCCGTCCGCCACCCCGGACCTTGGTTCCGACCGCCACCCCGGACCTTGTTTCCGACCGCCACCCCGCTCCTTGGTTCCGAACGCCACCCCGGACCTTGGTTCCGACGGCCACGCCGGACCTTGGTTCCGACCGCCACTCTGGACTTTGGTTCCGACAGCCACCCCGGACCTTGGTTTCGACCGCCACCCCGGACCTTGGTTCCGACCGCCACTCCGGACCTTGGTCCCGACCGCCACCCCGGACCTTGGTTCCGACCGCCACCCCGGACCTTGTTTCCGACCGCCACCCCGGACCTTGGTTTCGACCGCCACCCCGGACCTTGGTTCCGACCGCCACCCCGGACCTTGGTTCCTACCGCCACCCGGGTCCTTGGTTCCGACCGCCACCCCGGACCTTGGTTCCGACCGCCACCCTGTACCTTGGCTCCGACAGCCACCCCGGACCTTGGTTCCGACAGCCACCCCGGACCTTGGTTTCGACCGCCACCCCGGATCTTGTTTCCGTCCGCCACCCTGCTTCCGACCACCACCCTGGACCTCGGCTCCGAGTGCTGCCCCGGACCTTGGTTCCACCCGACACCCGGACCTTGTTTCCGACCGCCACCCCGGACCGTGGTTACGACCGCCACCCCGGACCTTGGTTCTGACTGCCATCTGGACCTTGGGTCCGAGTGCCACCCCGGACTTTTGTCCCGAACGCCACCCCGGACCTTGGTTCCGACCGCCACCCCGAACCTTGGTTCCGACCGCCACCCCGGACCTTGGTTCTGACCGCCATCTGGACCTTGGGTCCGATTACCACCCCGGACTTTGTTTCCGGAACGCCACCCCGGACCTTTGTTCCGACCGCCACCCAGGACCTTGGTTTTGACCGCCTCCCTGGACCTTGTTTCCGACGGCCAACCCGGACCTTGGTTCTGACCGCCATCTGGACCTTGGTTCCGACAGCCACTTCGGACCTTGGTTCCGACCGCCACCACAGACCTTGGTTCCGACAGCCACCCCGCTCCTTGGTTCTGACCGCCACCCCGGACGTTGGTTCCGACCGCCATCACGGACCTTGGTTCCGACCGTCACCTGGACCTTGGTTCCGACAGCCACCCCGGACCTTGGTTTCGACCGCCACCCCGGACCTTGGTTCCGACCGCCACCCCGGACCTTGGTTCCAACCGCCACCCCGGACCTTGTTTCCAACCGCCACCGCGGACCTTGGTTCTGACCGCCACCCAGGACCTTGGTTCTCACCGCCTCCCTGGTCCTTGGATCCGACCGCCCCCCCGGACGTTGGTTCCGACCGCCACCCCAGACCTTGGTTCTGACCGCCATCACGTATCTTGGTTCCGACAGCCACCCCGGACTTTGGTTCCGACCGCCACCCCGGATCTTGTTTCCGACCGCCACCCTGGACTGTGGTTCCGACCGCCACCCTGCTTCCGACCACCACCCTGGACCTCGGCTCCGAGTGCTGCCCAGGACCTTGGTTCTCACCGCCTCCCTGGTCCTTGGATCCGACCGCCCCCCCGGACGTTGGTTCCGACCGCCACCCCAGACCTTGGTTCTGACCGCCATCACGTATCTTGGTTCCGACAGCCACCCCGGACTTTGGTTCCGACCGCCACCCCGGATCTTGTTTCCGACCGCCACCCTGGACTGTGGTTCCGACCGCCACCCTGCTTCCGACCACCACCCTGGACCTCGGCTCCGAGTGCTGCCCCGGACCTTGGTTCCACCCGCCACCCGGGACCTTGGTTCCGACCGCCACCCCAGACCTTGGTTCCGACTGCCACCCCGGACCTTGTTTCCGACCGCCACCCGGGAACTTGGTTCCGACCGCCACCCCGGACCTTGGTTACGACCGCCACCCCGGACCTTGTTTCCGACCGCCACCCGGGACCTTGGTTACGACCGCCACCCCGGAACTTGGTTCCGACCGCCACCCCAGACCTTGGTTCCGACTGCCACCCCGGACCTTGTTTCCGACCGCCACCCCGGACTTTGGTTCCGAACGCCACCCCGGACCTTGGTTCCGACCACCACCCCGGACCTTGGTTTCGACTGCCACCCCGGACCTTGGTTCCGACCGCCACCCCGGACCTTGTTTCCGACCGCCACCCCGGACATTGTTTCCGACCGCCACCCCGGAGCTTGGTTCCAAGCGCCACCCCGGACCTTAGTTCCGACCGCCACCCCGGTCCTTGGTTCTGACCGCCATCTGGTCCTTGGGTCCGACACCCACCCCGGACCTTGGTTCCGAACGCCACCCCGGACCTTAGTTCTGACCGCCACGCAGGACCTTGGTTCTCACCGCCTCCCCGGACGTTGGTTCCGACCGCCATTCCGGACCTTGGTTCCGACTGCCACTCCGGACCTTGGTTCCAACCGCCACCCCGGACCTTGGTTTCGAACGCCACCCCGGAACTTGGTTCCGACTGCCACCCCGGACCTTGGTTCCGACCGCCACCCCGGACCTTGGTTCTGCCCGACATCTGGACCTTGGGTCCGACAGCCACCCCGACCTTGGTTCCGAACGACACCGCGGACCTTGGTTCTGACCGCCACCCAAGACCTTGGTTCTCACCGCCTCCCTGGTCCTTGGATCCAACCGCCAGCCCGGACGTTGGTTCCGACCGCCACCCCAGACCTTGGTTCTGACCGCCACCACGGATCTTGGTTCCGACAGCAACCCCGGACTTTGGTTCCGACCGCCACCCCGGATCTTGGTTCCGACCGCCACCCTGGACTGTGGTTCCGACCGCCACCCTGGACTGTGGTTCCGACCGCGACCCTGCTTCCGACCACCACCCTGGACCTCGGCTCCGGGTGCTGCCCCGGACCTTGGTTCCACCCGCCACCCCGGACCTTGGTTCCGACCAGCACCCCGGACCTTGGTTACCACCGCCACCCCGGACCTTGGTTTTGACCGCCATCTGGTCCTTGGGTCCGACTGCCACCCCGGACTTTGGTTCCGAACGCCACCCCGGACCTTGGTTCCGACCGCCACCCCGGACCTTGGTTCCGACCGCCACCCAGGACCTTGGTTTTGACCGCCTCCCTGGACCTTGGTTCCGACGGCCAACCCGGACCTTGGTTCTGACCGCCATCTGGACCTTGGTTCCGACAGCCACTCCGGACCTTGGTTCCGACCGCCACCACGGACCTTGGTTCCGACAGCCACCCCGGTCCTTCGTTCTGACCGCCACCCCGGTCCTTGGTTCTGACCGCCACCCCGGACGTTGGTTCCGACCGCCACCCCGGACGTTGGTTCCGACCGCCATCTGGACCTTGGTTCCGACAGCCACCCCGGACCTTGGTATCGACCGCCACCCCGGACCTTGGTTCCGACCGCCACCCCGGACCTTTGTTCCGACCACCACCCCGGACCTTGTTTCCGACCGCCACCCCGGACCTTGGTTCCGAACGCCAGCCCGGACCTTGGTTGGGACCGCCACCCCGGACCTTGGTTCCGACCGCCACCCCGGACCTTGGTTCCGACCGCCACCCCAGACCTTCCTTCTGACCGCCACCCCGGACGTTGCTTCCGACCGCGACCCCGGACGTTGGTTCTGACCACCACCACGGAACTTGGATCTGACTGCCATCTGGACCTTGGTTCCGACAGCCGCTCCGGACCTTGGTTCCGACCGCCACCACGGACCTTGGTTCTGACTGCCATCTGGACCTTGGGTCCGAGTGCCACCCCGGACTTTTGTCCCGAACGCCACCCCGGACCTTGGTTCCGACCGCCACCCCGAACCTTGGTTCCGACCGCCACCCCGGACCTTGGTTCTGACCGCCATCTGGACCTTGGGTCCGATTACCACCCCGGACTTTGTTTCCGGAACGCCACCCCGGACCTTTGTTCCGACCGCCACCCAGGACCTTGGTTTTGACCGCCTCCCTGGACCTTGTTTCCGACGGCCAACCCGGACCTTGGTTCTGACCGCCATCTGGACCTTGGTTCCGACAGCCACTTCGGATCTTGGTTCCGACCGCCACCACAGACCTTGGTTCCGACAGCCACCCCGCTCCTTGGTTCTGACCGCCACCCCGGACGTTGGTTCCGACCGCCATCACGGACCTTGGTTCCGACCGTCACCTGGACCTTGGTTCCGACAGCCACCCCGGACCTTGGTTTCGACCGCCACCCCGGACCTTGGTTCCGACCGCCACCCCGGACCTTGGTTCCAACCGCCACCCCGGACCTTGTTTCCAACCGCCACCGCGGACCTTGGTTCTGACCGCCACCCAGGACCTTGGTTCTCACCGCCTCCCTGGTCCTTGGATCCGACCGCCCCCCCGGACGTTGGTTCCGACCGCCACCCCAGACCTTGGTTCTGACCGCCATCACGTATCTTGGTTCCGACAGCCACCCCGGACTTTGGTTCCGACCGCCACCCCGGATCTTGTTTCCGACCGCCACCCTGGACTGTGGTTCCGACCGCCACCCTGCTTCCGACCACCACCCTGGACCTCGGCTCCGAGTGCTGCCCCGGACCTTGGTTCCACCCGCCACCCGGGACCTTGGTTCCGACCGCCACCCCAGACCTTGGTTCCGACTGCCACCCCGGACCTTGTTTCCGACCGCCACCCGGGAACTTGGTTCCGACCGCCACCCCGGACCTTGGTTACGACCGCCACCCCGGACCTTGTTTCCGACCGCCACCCGGGACCTTGGTTACGACCGCCACCCCGGAACTTGGTTCCGACCGCCACCCCAGACCTTGGTTCCGACTGCCACCCCGGACCTTGTTTCCGACCGCCACCCCGGACTTTGGTTCCGAACGCCACCCCGGACCTTGGTTCCGACCACCACCCCGGACCTTGGTTTCGACTGCCACCCCGGACCTTGGTTCCGACCGCCACCCCGGACATTGTTTCCGACCGCCACCCCGGAGCTTGGTTCCAAGCGCCACCCCGGACCTTAGTTCCGACCGCCACCCCGGTCCTTGGTTCTGACCGCCATCTGGTCCTTGGGTCCGACACCCACCCCGGACCTTGGTTCCGAACGCCACCCCGGACCTTAGTTCTGACCGCCACGCAGGACCTTGGTTCTCACCGCCTCCCCGGACGTTGGTTCCGACCGCCATTCCGGACCTTGGTTCCGACTGCCACTCCGGACCTTGGTTCCAACCGCCACCCCGGACCTTGGTTTCGAACGCCACCCCGGAACTTGGTTCCGACTGCCACCCCGGACCTTGGTTCCGACCGCCACCCCGGACCTTGGTTCTGCCCGACATCTGGACCTTGGGTCCGACAGCCACCCCGACCTTGGTTCCGAACGACACCGCGGACCTTGGTTCTGACCGCCACCCAAGACCTTGGTTCTCACCGCCTCCCTGGTCCTTGGATCCAACCGCCAGCCCGGACGTTGGTTCCGACCGCCACCCCAGACCTTGGTTCTGACCGCCACCACGGATCTTGGTTCCGACAGCAACCCCGGACTTTGGTTCCGACCGCCACCCCGGATCTTGGTTCCGACCGCCACCCTGGACTGTGGTTCCGACCGCCACCCTGGACTGTGGTTCCGACCGCGACCCTGCTTCCGACCACCACCCTGGACCTCGGCTCCGGGTGCTGCCCCGGACCTTGGTTCCACCCGCCACCCCGGACCTTGGTTCCGACCGCCACCCCGGACCTTGATTCCGACTGCCACCCCGGACTTTGGTTCCGAACGCCACCCCGGACCTTGGTTCCGACCAGCACCCCGGACCTTGGTTACCACCGCCACCCCGGACCTTGGTTTTGACCGCCATCTGGTCCTTGGGTCCGACTGCCACCCCGGACTTTGGTTCCGAACGCCACCCCGGACCTTGGTTCCGACCGCCACCCCGGACCTTGGTTCCGACCGCCACCCAGGACCTTGGTTTTGACCGCCTCCCTGGACCTTGGTTCCGACGGCCAACCCGGACCTTGGTTCTGACCGCCATCTGGACCTTGGTTCCGACAGCCACTCCGGACCTTGGTTCCGACCGCCACCACGGACCTTGGTTCCGACAGCCACCCCGGTCCTTCGTTCTGACCGCCACCCCGGTCCTTGGTTCTGACCGCCACCCCGGACGTTGGTTCCGACCGCCACCCCGGACGTTGGTTCCGACCGCCATCTGGACCTTGGTTCCGACAGCCACCCCGGACCTTGGTATCGACCGCCACCCCGGACCTTGGTTCCGACCGCCACCCCGGACCTTTGTTCCGACCACCACCCCGGACCTTGTTTCCGACCGCCACCCCGGACCTTGGTTCCGAACGCCAGCCCGGACCTTGGTTGGGACCGCCACCCCGGACCTTGGTTCCGACCGCCACCCCGGACCTTGGTTCCGACCGCCACCCCAGACCTTCCTTCTGACCGCCACCCCGGACGTTGCTTCCGACCGCGACCCCGGACGTTGGTTCTGACCACCACCACGGAACTTGGTTCTGACCGCCACCCCGGACGTTTGTTCCGACCGCCACCCCGGACCTTGGTTCCGACCGCCACCTGGACCTTGGTTCCGACAGCCACCCCGGACCTTGGTTTCGAACGCCACCCCGGAACTTGGTTCCGACTGCCACCCCGGACCTTGGTTCCGACCGCCACCCCGGACCTTGGTTCTGCCCGACATCTGGACCTTGGGTCCGACAGCCACCCCGACCTTCGTTCCGAACGCCACCGCGGACCTTGGATCTGACCGCCACCCAAGACCTTGGTTCTCACCGTCTCCCTGGTCCTTGGATCCAACCGCCACCCCGGACGTTGGTTCCAACCGCCACCCCAGACCTTGGTTCTGACCGCCACCACAGATCTTGGTTCCGACAGCAAAACCGGACTTTGGTTCCGACAGCCGCTCCGGACCTTGGTTCTGACTGCCACCACGGACCTTGGTTCCGACAGCCACCCCGGTCCTTGATTCTGACCGCCACCCCGGACGTTGGTTCCGACCGCCACCCCGGACGTTGGTTCCGACCGCCACCTGGACCTTGGTTCTGACAGCCACCCCGGACCTTGGTTTTGACCGCCACTCCGGACCTTGGTTCCGACCGCCACCCCGGACCTTGGTTCCGAACGCCAGCCCGGACCTCGGTTCCGACCGCCACCCCGGACCTTGGTTCCGACCGCCACCCCGTACCTTAATTCCGACCGCCACCCCGGACCTTCCTTCCGACCGCCACCCCGGACCTTGGTTCCGACCACCACCCCGGACGTTGGTTCCGACCGCCACCTGGACCTTGGTTCCGACAGCCACCCCGGACCTTGGTTCCACCCGCCACCCCGGACCTTGGTCCTGACCGCCACCCCAGACCTTGGTTCCGACTGCCACCCCGGACCTTGTTTCCGACCGCCACCCCGGACCTTGGTTCCGACCGCCACCCCGGACCTTGGTTCCGACAGGCACCCCGGACCTTGGATCTGACCGCCATCTGGACCTTGTTTCCGAATGCCACACCGGATCTTGGTTCCGATCGGCACCCAGGACCTTGGTTCTGACCGCCTCCCGGACCTTGGTTCCGACGGCCACCCCGGACCTTGGTGCCGACCGCCACTCCGGACTTTGGTTCCGACAGCCACCCCGGACCTTGGTTTCGACCGCCACCCCGGACCTTGGTTCCGACCGCCACACCGGACCTTGGTCCCGACCGCCACCCCGGACCTTGGTTCCGACCGCCACCCCGGACCTTGGTTCCGACCGCCACCCAGGACCTTGGTTTTGACCGCCTCCCTGGACCTTGGTTCCGACGGCCAACCCGGACCTTGGTTCTGACCGCCATCTGGACCTTGGTTCCGACAGCCACTCCGGACCTTGGTTCCGACCGCCACCACGGACCTTGGTTCCGACAGCCACCCCGGTCCTTGGTTCTGACCGCCACCCCGGTCCTTGGTTCTGACCGCCACCCCGGACGTTGGTTCCGACCGCCACCCCGGACGTTGGTTCCGACCGCCATCTGGACCTTGGTTCCGACAGCCACCCCGGACCTTGGTATCGACCGCCACCCCGGACCTTGGTTCCGACCGCCACCCCGGACCTTGGTTCCGACCACCACCCCGGACCTTGTTTCCGACCGCCACCCCGGACCTTGGTTCCGAACGCCAGCCCGGACCTTGGTTGGGACCGCCACCCCGGACCTTGGTTCCGACCGCCACCCCGGACCTTGGTTCCGACCGCCACCCCAGACCTTCCTTCTGACCGCCACCCCGGACGTTGCTTCCGACCGCGACCCCGGACGTTGGTTCTGACCACCACCACGGAACTTGGATCTGACTGCCATCTGGACCTTGGTTCCGACAGCCACTCCGGACCTTGGTTCCGACCGCCACCACGGACCTTGGTTCCGACAGCCACCCCGGTCCTTGGTTCTGACCGCCACCCCGGACGTTTGTTCCGACAGCCACCCCGGACCTTGGTTCCGACCGCCACCCCGGACCTTGGTTCTGCCCGACATCTGGACCTTGGGTCCGACAGCCACCCCGACCTTCGTTCCGAACGCCACCGCGGACCTTGGTTCTGACCGCCACCCAAGACCTTGGTTCTCACCGTCTCCCTGGTCCTTGGATCCAACCGCCACCCCGGACGTTGGTTCCAACCGCCACCCCAGACCTTGGTTCTGACCGCCACCACAGATCTTGGTTCCGACAGCAAACCCGGACTTTGGTTCCGACAGCCACTCCGGACCTTGGTTCTGACTGCCACCACGGACCTTGGTTCCGACAGCCACCCCGGTCCTTGGTTCTGACCGCCACCCCGGACGTTGGTTCCGACCGCCACCCCGGACGTTGGTTCCGACCGCCACCCCGGACGTTGGTTCTGACCGCCACCTGGACCTTGGTTCTGACAGCCACCCCGGACCTTGGTTTCGACCGCCACTCCGGACCTTGGTTCCGACCGCCACCCCGGACCTTGGTTCCGACCGCCACCCCGGACCTTGTTTCCGACCGCCACCCCGGACCTTGGTTCCGAACGCCAGCCCGGACCTCGGTTCCGACCGCCACCCCGGACCTTGGTTCCGACCGCCACCCCGTACGTTAATTCCGACCGCCACCCCGGACCTTCCTTCCGACCGCCACCCCGGACCTTGGTTCCGACCACCACCCCGGACGTTGGTTCCGACCGCCACCTGGACCTTGGTTCCGACAGCCACCCCGGACCTTGGTTTCGACCGCCACCCCGGACCTTGGTTCCGACAGCCACCCGGACCTTGGTTCTGACCGCCACCCGGGACCTTGGTTCTCACCGCCTCGCTGGTCCTTGGATACGACCGCCCCCCCGGACGTTGGTTCCGACCGCCACAACGTATCTTGGTTCCGACTGCCACCCCGGACTTTGGTTCCGACCGGCACCCCAGATCTTGTTTCCGACCGCCACCCTGGACTGTGGTTCCGACCGCCACCCTGCTTCCGACCACCTCCCTGGACCTCGGCTCCGAGTGCTGCCCCGGACCTTGGTTCCACCCGCCACCCCGGACCTTGGTCCTGACCGCCACCCCAGACCTTGGTTCCGACTGCCACCCCGGACATTGTTTCCGACCGCCACCCCGGACCTTGGTTCCGACCGCCACCCCGGACCTTGGTTCCGACAGGCACCCCGGACCTTGGATCTGACCGCCATCTGGACCTTGTTTCCGAATGCCACACCGGATCTTGGTTCCGATCGGCACCCAGGACCTTGGTTCTGACCGCCTCCCGGACCTTGGTTCCGACGGCCACCCCGGACCTTGGTGCCGACCGCCACTCCGGACTTTGGTTCCGACAGCCACCCCGGACCTTGGTTTCGACCGCCACCCCGGACCTTGGTTCCGACCGCCACACCGGACCTTGGTCCCGACCGCCACCCCGGACCTTGGTTCCGACCGCCACCCCGGACCTTGTTTCCGACCGCCACCCCGGACCTTGGTTCTGACCGCCACCCCGGACCTTGGTTCCTACCGCTACCCGGGTCCTTGGTTCCGACCGCCACCCCGGACCTTGGTTCCGACCGCCACCCTGTACCTTGATTCCGACAGCCACCCCGGACCTTGGTTCCGACAGCCACCCCGGACCTTGGTTCCGACCGCCACCCCGGACCTTGGTTCCGACCGCCACCCCGGACCTTCATTCCGACCGCCACCCCGGACCTTGGTTCCGACCGCCACCCCGGACCTTGGTTCTGAACGCCATCTGGACCTTGGTTCCGACGGCCAACCCGGACCTTGGTTCCGACAGCCACTCCGGACCTTCGTTCCCACCGCCACACCAGATGTTGGTTCTGACCGCCATCCTGGACCTTGGTTCCGACCGCCACCCCGGACCTTGGTTCCGACCGCCACCCCGGACCTTGGTTCCAACCGCCACCCCGGACCTTGTTTCCGACGGCCAACCCGGACCTTGGTTCTGACCGCCATCTGGACCTTGGTTCCAACAGCCACTCCGGACCTTGGTTCCGACCGCCACCACAGACCTTGGTTCCGACAGCCACCCCGGTCCTTGGTTCTGACCGCCACCCCGGACGTTGGTTCCGACCGCCATCACGGACCTTGGTTCCGACCGCCACCTGGACCTTGGTTCCGACAGCCACCCCGGACCTTGGTTTCGACCTCCACCCCGGACCTTGGTTCCGACCGCCACCCCGGACCTTGGTTCCGACCGCCACCCCGGACCTTGTTTCCAACCGCCACCCCGGACTTTGGTTCCGACCGCCACCCCGGATCATGTTTCCAACCGCCACCCTGGACTGTGGTTCCGACCGCCACCCTGCTTCCGACCACCACCCTGGACCTCGGCTCCGAGTGCTGCCCCGGACCTTGGTTCCACCCGCCACCCGGGACCTTGGTTCCGACCGCCACCCCAGACCTTGGTTCCGACTGCCTCCCCGGACCTTGGTTCCGACCGCCACCCCGGAACTTGGTTCCGACCGCCACCCCGGACCTTGGTTACGACCGCCACCCCGGAACTTGGTTCTAACCGCCATCTGGCCCTTGGGTCCGACTGCCACCCCGGATTTTAGTTCCGAACGCCACCCCGGAACTTGGTTCCGACCGCCACCCCGGACCTTGGTTACGACCGCCACCCCGGAACTTGGTTCTAACCGCCATCTGGCCCTTGGGTCCGACTGCCACCCCGGATTTTAGTTCCGAACGCCACACCGGATTTTAGTTCCGAACGCCACCCCGGACCTTGGTTTCGACTGCCACCCCGGACCATGGTTTCGACTGCCACCCCGGACCTTGGTTCCGACCGCCACCCCGGACCTTGTTTCCGACCGCCACCCCGGACATTGTTTCCGACCGCCACCCCTGACCTTGGTTCCAAACGCCACCCCGGACCTTAGTTCCGACCGCCACCCCGGTCCATGGTTCTGACCGCCATCTGGTCCTTGGGTCCGACACCCACCCCGGACCTTGGTTCCGAACGCCACCCCGGACCTTAGTTCTGACCACCACGCAGGACCTTGGTTCTCACCGCCTCCCCGGACGTTGGTTCCGACCGCCATTCCGGACCTTGGTTCCGACCGCCACTCCGGACCTTGGTTCCGACCGCCACTCCGGACCTTGGTTCCGACCGCCACCCCGGACCTTGGTTTCGAACGCCACCCCGGAACTTGGTTCCGACTGCCACCCCGGACCTTGGTTCCGACCGCCACTCCGGACCTTGGTTCTGCCCGACATCTGGACCTTGGGTCCGACAGCCACCCCGACCTTGGTTCCGAACGCCACCGCGGACCTTGGTTCTGACCGCCACCCAAGACCTTGGTTCTCACCGCCTCCCTGGTCCTTGGATCCAACCGCCAGCCCGGACGTTGGTTCCGACCGCCACCCCAGACCTTGGTTCTGACCGCCACCACGGATCTTGGTTCCGACAGCAACCCCGGACTTTCGTTCCGACCGCCACCCCGGATCTTGGTTCCGACCGCCACCCTGGACTGTGGTTCCGACATCGACCCTGCTTCCGACCACCACCCTGGACCTCGGCTCCGGGTGCTGCCCCGGACCTTGGTTCCACCCGCCACCCCGGACCTTGGTTCCGACCGCCACCCCGGACCTTGATTCCGACTGCCACCCTGGACCTTGTTTCCGACCGCCACCCAGGACCTTGGTTCCGACCGCCACCCCGGACCTTGGTTACGACCGCCACCCCGGACCTTGGTTTTGACTGCCATCTGGACCTTGGGTCCGACTGCCACCCCGGACTTTGGTTCCGAACGCCACCCCGGACCTTTGTTCCGTCCACCACCCCGGACCTTGGTTACGACCGCCACCCCGGACCTTGGTTTTGACCGCCATCTGGTCCTTGGGTCCGACTGCCACCCCTGACTTTGGTTCCGAACGCCACCCCGGACCTTGGTTCCGACCGCCACCCAGGACCTTGGTTCCGACCGCCACCCCGGACCTTGGTTCTGACCGCCATCTGGACCTTGGTTCCGACAGCCACTCCGGACCTTGGTTCCGACCGCCACCACGGACCTTGGTTCCGACAGCCACCCCGGTCCTTGGTTCTGACCGCCACCCCGGACGTTGGTTCCGACCGCCACCCCGGACGTTGGTTCCGACCGCCACCTGGACCTTGGTTCCGACAGCCACCCCGGACCTTGGTTTCGACCGCCACCCCGGACCTTGGTTCCGACCGCCACCCCGGACCTTGGTTCCGACCACCACCCCGGACCTTGTTTCCGACCGCCACCCCGGACCTTGGTTCCGACCACCACCCCGGACGTTGGTTCCAACCGCCACCTGGACGTTGGTTCCGACAGCCACCCCGGACCTTGGTTCCACCCGCCACCCCGGACCTTGGTCCTGACCGCCACCCCAGACCTTGGTTCCGACTGCCACCCCGGACCTTGTTTCCGACCGCCACCCCGGACCTTGGTTCCGACCGCCACCCCGGACCTTGGTTCCGACAGGCACCCCGGACCTTGGATCTGACCGCCATCTGGACCTTGTTTCCGAATGCCACACCGGATCTTGGTTCCGATCGGCACCCAGGACCTTGGTTCTGACCGCCTCCCGGACCTTGGTTCCGACGGCCACCCCGGACCTTGGTGCCGACCGCCACTCCGGACTTTGGTTCCGACAGCCACCCCGGACCTTGGTTTCGACCGCCACCCCGGACCTTGGTTCCGACCGCCACACCGGACCTTGGTCCCGACCGCCACCCCGGACCTTGGTTCCGACCGCCACCCCGGACCTTGGTTCCGACCGCCACCCAGGACCTTGGTTTTGACCGCCTCCCTGGACCTTGGTTCCGACGGCCAACCCGGACCTTGGTTCTGACCGCCATCTGGACCTTGGTTCCGACAGCCACTCCGGACCTTGGTTCCGACCGCCACCACGGACCTTGGTTCCGACAGCCACCCCGGTCCTTGGTTCTGACCGCCACCCCGGTCCTTGGTTCTGACCGCCACCCCGGACGTTGGTTCCGACCGCCACCCCGGACGTTGGTTCCGACCGCCATCTGGACCTTGGTTCCGACAGCCACCCCGGACCTTGGTATCGACCGCCACCCCGGACCTTGGTTCCGACCGCCACCCCGGACCTTGGTTCCGACCACCACCCCGGACCTTGTTTCCGACCGCCACCCCGGACCTTGGTTCCGAACGCCAGCCCGGACCTTGGTTGGGACCGCCACCCCGGACCTTGGTTCCGACCGCCACCCCGGACCTTGGTTCCGACCGCCACCCCAGACCTTCCTTCTGACCGCCACCCCGGACGTTGCTTCCGACCGCGACCCCGGACGTTGGTTCTGACCACCACCACGGAACTTGGATCTGACTGCCATCTGGACCTTGGTTCCGACAGCCACTCCGGACCTTGGTTCCGACCGCCACCACGGACCTTGGTTCCGACAGCCACCCCGGTCCTTGGTTCTGACCGCCACCCCGGACGTTTGTTCCGACAGCCACCCCGGACCTTGGTTCCGACCGCCACCCCGGACCTTGGTTCTGCCCGACATCTGGACCTTGGGTCCGACAGCCACCCCGACCTTCGTTCCGAACGCCACCGCGGACCTTGGTTCTGACCGCCACCCAAGACCTTGGTTCTCACCGTCTCCCTGGTCCTTGGATCCAACCGCCACCCCGGACGTTGGTTCCAACCGCCACCCCAGACCTTGGTTCTGACCGCCACCACAGATCTTGGTTCCGACAGCAAACCCGGACTTTGGTTCCGACAGCCACTCCGGACCTTGGTTCTGACTGCCACCACGGACCTTGGTTCCGACAGCCACCCCGGTCCTTGGTTCTGACCGCCACCCCGGACGTTGGTTCCGACCGCCACCCCGGACGTTGGTTCCGACCGCCACCTGGACCTTGGTTCTGACAGCCACCCCGGACCTTGGTTTCGACCGCCACTCCGGACCTTGGTTCCGACCGCCACCCCGGACCTTGGTTCCGACCGCCACCCCGGACCTTGTTTCCGACCGCCACCCCGGACCTTGGTTCCGAACGCCAGCCCGGACCTCGGTTCCGACCGCCACCCCGGACCTTGGTTCCGACCGCCACCCCGTACCTTAATTCCGACCGCCACCCCGGACCTTCCTTCCGACCGCCACCCCGGACCTTGGTTCCGACCACCACCCCGGACGTTGGTTCCGACCGCCACCTGGACCTTGGTTCCGACAGCCACCCCGGACCTTGGTTTCGACCGCCACCCCGGACCTTGGTTCCGACAGCCACCCCGGACCTTGGTTCTGACCGCCACCCGGGACCTTGGTTCTCACCGCCTCGCTGGTCCTTGGATACGACCGCCCCCCCGGACGTTGGTTCCGACCGCCACAACGTATCTTGGTTCCGACTGCCACCCCGGACTTTGGTTCCGACCGGCACCCCAGATCTTGTTTCCGACCGCCACCCTGGACTGTGGTTCCGACCGCCACCCTGCTTCCGACCACCTCCCTGGACCTCGGCTCCGAGTGCTGCCCCGGACCTTGGTTCCACCCGCCACCCCGGACCTTGGTCCTGACCGCCACCCCAGACCTTGGTTCCGACTGCCACCCCGGACATTGTTTCCGACCGCCACCCCGGACCTTGGTTCCGACCGCCACCCCGGACCTTGGTTCCGACAGGCACCCCGGACCTTGGATCTGACCGCCATCTGGACCTTGTTTCCGAATGCCACACCGGATCTTGGTTCCGATCGGCACCCAGGACCTTGGTTCTGACCGCCTCCCGGACCTTGGTTCCGACGGCCACCCCGGACCTTGGTGCCGACCGCCACTCCGGACTTTGGTTCCGACAGCCACCCCGGACCTTGGTTTCGACCGCCACCCCGGACCTTGGTTCCGACCGCCACCCCGGACCTTGGTTCCGACCGCCACCCCGGACCTTCATTCCGACCGCCACCCCGGACCTTGGTTCCGACCGCCACCCCGGACCTTGGTTCTGAACGCCATCTGGACCTTGGTTCCGACGGCCAACCCGGACCTTGGTTCCGACAGCCACTCCGGACCTTCGTTCCCACCGCCACACCAGATGTTGGTTCTGACCGCCATCCTGGACCTTGGTTCCGACCGCCACCCCGGACCTTGGTTCCGACCGCCACCCCGGACCTTGGTTCCAACCGCCACCCCGGACCTTGTTTCCGACGGCCAACCCGGACCTTGGTTCTGACCGCCATCTGGACCTTGGTTCCAACAGCCACTCCGGACCTTGGTTCCGACCGCCACCACAGACCTTGGTTCCGACAGCCACCCCGGTCCTTGGTTCTGACCGCCACCCCGGACGTTGGTTCCGACCGCCATCACGGACCTTGGTTCCGACCGCCACCTGGACCTTGGTTCCGACAGCCACCCCGGACCTTGGTTTCGACCTCCACCCCGGACCTTGGTTCCGACCGCCACCCCGGACCTTGGTTCCGACCGCCACCCCGGACCTTGTTTCCAACCGCCACCCCGGACTTTGGTTCCGACCGCCACCCCGGATCATGTTTCCAACCGCCACCCTGGACTGTGGTTCCGACCGCCACCCTGCTTCCGACCACCACCCTGGACCTCGGCTCCGAGTGCTGCCCCGGACCTTGGTTCCACCCGCCACCCGGGACCTTGGTTCCGACCGCCACCCCAGACCTTGGTTCCGACTGCCTCCCCGGACCTTGGTTCCGACCGCCACCCCGGAACTTGGTTCCGACCGCCACCCCGGACCTTGGTTACGACCGCCACCCCGGAACTTGGTTCTAACCGCCATCTGGCCCTTGGGTCCGACTGCCACCCCGGATTTTAGTTCCGAACGCCACCCCGGACCTTGGTTTCGACTGCCACCCCGGACCATGGTTTCGACTGCCACCCCGGACCTTGGTTCCGACCGCCACCCCGGACCTTGTTTCCGACCGCCACCCCGGACATTGTTTCCGACCGCCACCCCTGACCTTGGTTCCAAACGCCACCCCGGACCTTAGTTCCGACCGCCACCCCGGTCCATGGTTCTGACCGCCATCTGGTCCTTGGGTCCGACACCCACCCCGGACCTTGGTTCCGAACGCCACCCCGGACCTTAGTTCTGACCACCACGCAGGACCTTGGTTCTCACCGCCTCCCCGGACGTTGGTTCCGACCGCCATTCCGGACCTTGGTTCCGACCGCCACTCCGGACCTTGGTTCCGACCGCCACTCCGGACCTTGGTTCCGACCGCCACCCCGGACCTTGGTTTCGAACGCCACCCCGGAACTTGGTTCCGACTGCCACCCCGGACCTTGGTTCCGACCGCCACTCCGGACCTTGGTTCTGCCCGACATCTGGACCTTGGGTCCGACAGCCACCCCGACCTTGGTTCCGAACGCCACCGCGGACCTTGGTTCTGACCGCCACCCAAGACCTTGGTTCTCACCGCCTCCCTGGTCCTTGGATCCAACCGCCAGCCCGGACGTTGGTTCCGACCGCCACCCCAGACCTTGGTTCTGACCGCCACCACGGATCTTGGTTCCGACAGCAACCCCGGACTTTCGTTCCGACCGCCACCCCGGATCTTGGTTCCGACCGCCACCCTGGACTGTGGTTCCGACATCGACCCTGCTTCCGACCACCACCCTGGACCTCGGCTCCGGGTGCTGCCCCGGACCTTGGTTCCACCCGCCACCCCGGACCTTGGTTCCGACCGCCACCCCGGACCTTGATTCCGACTGCCACCCTGGACCTTGTTTCCGACCGCCACCCCGGACCTTGGTTCCGACCGCCACCCCGGACCTTGGTTACGACCGCCACCCCGGACCTTGGTTTTGACTGCCATCTGGACCTTGGGTCCGACTGCCACCCCGGACTTTGGTTCCGAACGCCACCCCGGACCTTTGTTCCGTCCACCACCCCGGACCTTGGTTACGACCGCCACCCCGGACCTTGGTTTTGACCGCCATCTGGTCCTTGGGTCCGACTGCCACCCCTGACTTTGGTTCCGAACGCCACCCCGGACCTTGGTTCCGACCGCCACCCAGGACCTTGGTTCCGACCGCCACCCCGGACCTTGGTTCTGACCGCCATCTGGACCTTGGTTCCGACAGCCACTCCGGACCTTGGTTCCGACCGCCACCACGGACCTTGGTTCCGACAGCCACCCCGGTCCTTGGTTCTGACCGCCACCCCGGACGTTGGTTCCGACCGCCACCCCGGACGTTGGTTCCGACCGCCACCTGGACCTTGGTTCCGACAGCCACCCCGGACCTTGGTTTCGACCGCCACCCCGGACCTTGGTTCCGACCGCCACCCCGGACCTTGGTTCCGACCACCACCCCGGACCTTGTTTCCGACCGCCACCCCGGACCTAGGTTCCGAACGCCAGCCCGGACCTTGGTTCCGACCGCCACCCCGGACCTTGGTTCCGACCGCCACCCCGTACCTTGGTTCCGACCGCCACCCCGGACCTTCCTTCTGACCGCCACCCCGGACGTTGCTTCCGACTGCGACCCCGGACGTTGGTTCTGACCACCACCACGGAACTTGGATCTGACTGCCATCTGGACCTTGGTTTCGACAGCCACTCCGGACCTTGGTTCCGACCGCCACTACGGACCTTGGTTCCGACAGCCACCCCGGTCCTTGGTTCTGACCGCCACCCCGGTCCTTGGTTCTGACCGCCACCCCGGACGTTGGTTCCGACCGCCACCCCGGACCTTGGTTCCGACCGCCACCTGGACCTTGGTTCCGACAGCCACCCCGGACTTTGGTTCCGAACGCCACCCCGGACCTTGGTTCCGACCGCCACCCCGGACCTTGGTTACGACCGCCACCCCGGACCTTGGTTTTGACCGCCATCTGGACCTTGGGTCCGACTGCCACCCCGGACTGTAGTTCCGAACGCCACCCCGGACCTTGGTTCCGACCGCCACCCCGAACCTTGGTTCCGACCGCCACCCCGGACCTTGGTTCTGACCGCCATCTGGACCTTGGGTCCGATTACCACCCCGGACTTTGTTTCCGGAACGCCACCCCGGACCTTTGTTCCGACCGCCACCCAGGACCTTGGTTTTGACCGCCTCCCTGGACCTTGTTTCCGACGGCCAACCCGGACCTTGGTTCTGACCGCCATCTGGACCTTGGTTCCGACAGCCACTCCGGACCTTGGTTCCGACCGCCACCACGGACCTTGGTTCCGACAGCCACCCCGGTCCTTGGTTCTGACCGCCACGCCGGACGTTGGTTCCGACCGCCACCACGGACCTTGGTTCCGACCGCCACCTGGACCTTGGTTCCGACAGCCACCCTGGACCTTGGTTTCGACCGCCACCCCGGACCTTGGTTCCGACCGCCACCCCGGACCTTGGTTCCGACCGCCACCCCGGACCTTGTTTCCAACCGCCACCGCAGACCTTGGTTCTGACCGCCACCCAGGACCTTGGTTCTCACCGCCTCGCTGGTCCTTGGATCCGACCGCCCCACCGGACGTTGGTTCCGACCGCCACCCCAGACCTTGGTACTGACCGCCACCACGTATCTTGGTTCCGACCGCCACCCCGGATCTTGTTTCCGACCGCCACCCTGGACTGTGGTTCCGACCGCCACCCTGCTTCCGACCACCACCCTGGACCTCGGCTCCGAGTGCTGCCCCGGACCTTGGTTCCACCCGCCACCCCGGACCTTGGTTCCGACCGCCACCCCAGACCTTGGTTCTGACTGCCACCCCGCACCTTGTTTCCGACCGCCACCCCGGACCTTGGTTCCGACCGCCACCCCGGAACTTGGTTCTGACCGCCATCTGGCCCTTGGGTCCGACTGCCACCCCGGACTTTGGTTCCGAACGCCACCCGGAACTTGGTTCCGACCGCCACCCCGGACCTTGGTTTCGACCGCCACCCCGGACCTTGGTTCCGACCGCCACCCCGGACCTTGTTTCCGACCGCCACCCCGGACATTGTTTCCGACCGCCACCCCGGACCTTGGTTCCAAACGCCACCCTGGACCTCAGTTCCGACCGCCACCCCGGTCCTTGGTTCTGACCGCCATCTGCTCCTTGGGTCCGACACCCACCCCGGACCTTGTTTCGGAACGCCACCCCGGACCTTAGTTCTGACCGCCACGCAGGACGTTGGTTCTCACCGCCTCCCCGGACGTTGGTTCCGACCGCCACTCCGGACCTTGGTTCCGACCGCCACTCCGGACCTTGGTTCCGACCGCCACCCCGGACCTTGGTTTCGAACGCCACCCCGGAACTTGGTTCCGACTGCCACCCCGGACCTTGGTTCCGACCGCCACCACGGACCTTGGTTCTGCCCGACATCTGGACCTTGGGTCCGACAGCCACCCCGACCTTGGTTCCGAACGCCACCGCGGACCTTGGTTCTGACCGCCACTCAAGACCTTGGTTCTCACCGCCTCCCTGGTCCTTGGATCCAACCGCCACCCCGGACGTTGGTTCCGACCGCAACCCCAGACCTTGGTTCTGACCGCCACCACGGATCTTGGTTCCGACAGCAACCCCGGACTTTCGTACCGACCGCCACCCCGGATCTTGGTTCCGACCGCCACCCTGGACTGTGGTTCCGACCGCGACCCTGCTTCCGACCACCACCCTGGACCTCGGCTCCGAGTGCTGCCCCGGACGTTGGTTCCACCCGCCACCCCGGACCTTGGTTCCGACCGCCGCCCCGGACCTTGATTCCGACTGCCACCCCGGACCTTGGTTCCGACCGCCACCCCGGACCTTGGTTACGACCGCCACCCCGGACCTTGGTTTTGACCGCCATCTGGGCCTTGGGTCCGACTGCCACCCCGGACTTTGGTTCCGAACGCCACCCCGGACCTTGGTTCCGACCGCCACCCCGGACCTTGGTTACGACCGCCACCCCGGACCTTGGTTTTGACCGCCATCTGGACCTTGGGTCCGACTGCCACCCCGGACTTTGGTTCCGAACGCCACCCCGGACCTTGGTTCCGACCGCCACCCCGGACCTTGGTTCCGACCGCCACCCCGGACCTTCGTTACGACCGCCACCCCGGACCTTGGTTTTGACCGCCATCTGCACCTTGGGTCCGACTGCCACCCCGGACTTTGGTTCCGAACGCCACCCCGGACCTTGGTTCCGACCGCCACCCAGGAGCTTGGTTTTGACCGCCTCCCTGGACCTTGGTTCCGACGGCCAACCCGGACCTTGGTTCTGACCGCCATCTGGACCTTGGTTCCGACAGCCACTCCGGACCTTGGTTCCGACCGCCACCACGGACCTTGGTTCCGACAGCCACCCCGGTCCTTGGTTCTGACCGCCACGCCGGACGTTGGTTCCGACCGCCACCACGGACCTTGGTTCCGACCGCCACCTGGACCTTGGTTCCGACAGCCACCCTGGACCTTGGTTTCGACCGCCACCCCGGACCTTGGTTCCGACCGCCACCCCGGACCTTGGTTCTGACCGCCACCCCGGACCTTGTTTCCAACCGCCACCGCAGACCTTGGTTCTGACCGCCACCCAGGACCTTGGTTCTCACCGCCTCGCTGGTCCTTGGATCCGACCGCCCCCCCGGACGTTGGTTCCGACCGCCACCCCAGACCTTGGTACTGACCGCCACCACGTATCTTGGTTCCGACCGCCACCCCGGATCTTGTTTCCGACCGCCACCCTGGACTGTGGTTCCGACCGCCACCCTGCTTCCGACCACCACCCTGGACCTCGGCTCCGAGTGCTGCCCCGGACCTTGTTTCCACCCGCCACCCCGGACCTTGGTTCCGACCGCCACCCCAGACCTTGGTTCTGACTGCCACCCCGCACCTTGTTTCCGACCGCCACCCCGGACCTTGGTTCCGACCGCCACCCCGGACCTTGGTTACGACCGCCACCCCGGAACTTGGTTCTGACCGCCATCTGGCCCTTGGGTCCGACTGCCACCCCGGACTTTGGTTCCGAACGCCACCCGGAACTTGGTTCCGACCGCCACCCCGGACCTTGGTTTCGACCGCCACCCCGGACCTTGGTTCCGACCGCCACCCCGGACCTTGTTTCCGACCGCCACCCCGGACATTGTTTCCGACCACCACCCCGGACCTTGGTTCCAAACGCCACCCCGGACCTCAGTTCCGACCGCCACCCCGGTCCTTGGTTCTGACCGCCATCTGCTCCTTGGGTCCGACACCCACCCCGGACCTTGTTTCGGAACGCCACCCCGGACCTTAGTTCTGACCGCCACGCAGGACGTTGGTTCTCACCGCCTCCCCGGACGTTGGTTCCGACCGCCACTCCGGACCTTGGTTCCGACCGCCACTCCGGACCTTGGTTCCGACCGCCACCCCGGACCTTGGTTTCGAACGCCACCCCGGAACTTGGTTCCGACTGCCACCCCGGACCTTGGTTCCGACCGCCACCACGGACCTTGGTTCTGCCCGACATCTGGACCTTGGGTCCGACAGCCACCCCGACCTTGGTTCCGAACGCCACCGCGGACCTTGGTTCTGACCGCCACTCAAGACCTTGGTTCTCACCGCCTCCCTGGTCCTTGGATCCAACCGCCACCCCGGACGTTGGTTCCGACCGCAACCCCAGACCTTGGTTCTGACCGCCACCACGGATCTTGGTTCCGACAGCAACCCCGGACTTTCGTACCGACCGCCACCCCGGATCTTGGTTCCGACCGCCACCCTGGACTGTGGTTCCGACCGCGACCCTGCTTCCGACCACCACCCTGGACCTCGGCTCCGAGTGCTGCCCCGGACGTTGGTTCCACCCGCCACCCCGGACCTTGGTTCCGACCGCCGCCCCGGACCTTGATTCCGACTGCCACCCCGGACCTTGGTTCCGACCGCCACCCCGGACCTTGGTTACGACCGCCACCCCGGACCTTGGTTTTGACCGCCATCTGGGCCTTGGGTCCGAACGCCACCCCGGACTTTGGTTCCGAACGCCACCCCGGACCTTGGTTCCGACCGCCACCCCGGACCTTGGTTACGACCGCCACCCCGGACCTTGGTTTTGACCGCCATCTGGACCTTGGGTCCGACTGCCACCCCGGACTTTGGTTCCGAACGCCACCCCGGACCTTGGTTCCGACCGCCACCCCGGACCTTGGTTCCGACCGCCACCCCGGACCTTCGTTACGACCGCCACCCCGGACCTTGGTTTTGACCGCCATCTGGACCTTGGGTCCGACTGCCACCCCGGACTTTGGTTCCGAACGCCACCCCGGACCTTGGTTCCGACCGCCACCCAGGAGCTTGGTTTTGACCGCCTCCCTGGACCTTGGTTCCGACGGCCAACCCGGACCTTGGTTCTGACCGCCATCTGGACCTTGGTTCCGACAGCCACTCCGGACCTTGGTTCCGACCGCCACCACGGACGTTGGTTCGGTCCGCCGCCCCCGACGTTGGTTCCGACCGCCACCCCGAACGTTGGTTCCGACCGCCACCCCGGACCTTGGTTCCGACCGCGACCCTGGACCTTGTTTCCGACCGCCACCCCGGACCTTGGTTCCGAACGCCAGCCCGGACCTTGGTTCCGACCGCCACCCCGGACCTTGGTTCCGACCGCCACCCCGTACCTTGGTTCCGACCGCCACCCCGGACCTTCCTTCTGACCGCCACCCCGGACGTTGCTTCCGACCGCGACCCCGGACGTTGGTTCTGACCGCCACCCCGGACCTTGGTTCCGACAGGCACCCCGGACCTTGGATCTGACCGCCATCTGGACCTTGGTTCCGAATGCCACACCGGATCTTGGTTCCGATCGGCACCCAGGACCTTGGTTCTGACCGCCTCCCGGACCTTGGTTCCGACGGCCACCCCGGACCTTGGTTCCGACCGCCACTCCGGACTTTGGTTCCGACAGCCACCCCGGACCTTGGTTTCGACCGCCACCCCGGACCTTGGTTCCGACCGCCACTCCGGACCTTGGTCCCGACCGCCACCCCAGACCTTGGTTCCGACCGCCACCCCGGACCTTGTTTCCGACCGCCACCCCGGACCTTGGTTCAGACCGCCACCCCGGACCTTGGTTCCTACCGCCACCCGGGTCCTTGGTTCCGACCGCCACCCCGGACCTTGGTTCCGACCGCCACCCTGTACCTTGGTTCCGACAGCCACCCCGGACCTTGGTTCCGACAGCCACCCCGGACCTTGGTTTCGACCGCCACCCCGGACCTTGGTTCCGACCGCCACCCCGGACCTTGGTTCCGACCGCCACCCCGGACCTTGTATCCGACCGCCACCCCGCTCCTTGGTTCCGAACGCCACCCCGGACCTTGGATCCGACCGCCACCCCGGACCTTGGTTCCGACCGCCGCCCCGGACCTTGGTTCCGACCGCCACCCCGGACCTTGGTTCCGACCGCGACCCCAGACCTTGGTTCCGACCCCCACCCCGGACCTTCATTCCGACCGCCACCCCGGACCTTGGTTCCGACCGCCACCCCGGACCTTGGTTCTGACCGCCATCTGCACCTTGGGTCCGAACGCCACACCGGACCTCGGTTCCGACCACCACCCCGGACGTTCGTTCTGACCGCCACCCAGGACCTTGGTTCCGACGGCCAATCCGGACGTTGGTTCCGACAGCCACTCCGGACCTTCGTTCCCACCACCACACCAGATGTTGGTTCCGACCGCCACCCCGGACCTTGGTTCCGAGCGCCACCACGGACCTTGGTTCTGACCGCCACCCCGGACGTTGCTTCCGACCGTGACCCCGGACGTTGGTTCTGACCACCACCCCGTGCTTTGGTTCCGGCTGCCACCCAGGATCTTAGTTCCGACCGCCACCCTGGACCTTGGTTCTGACCGCCATCTGGACCTTGGGTCCGATTGCCACCCCGGACTTTGGTTCCGAACGCCATCCCGGACCTTGGTTCCGACCGCCACCCCGGATCTTGGTTCCGACCGCCACCCCGGACCTTGGTTCTGACCGCCATCTGGACCTTAGGTGCGATTGCCACCCCGGACTTTGTTTCCGGAACGCCACCCCGGACCTTGGTTCCGACCGCCACCCAGGACCTTGGTTTTGACCGCCTCCCTGGACCTTGGTTCCAACGGCCAACCCGGAGCTTGGTTCTGACCGCCATCTGGACCTTGGTTCCGACAGCCACTCCGGACCTTGTTTCCGACCGCCACCACGGACCTTGGTTCTGCCCGACATCTGGACCTTGGGTCCGACAGCCACCCCGACCTTGGTTCCGAACGCCACCGCGGACCTTGGTTCCGACCGCCACTCAAGACCTTGGTTCTCACCGCCTCCCTGGTCCTTGGATCCAACCGCCACCCCGGACGTTGGTTCCGACCGCAACCCCAGACCTTGGTTCTGACCGCCACCACGGATCTTGGTTCCGACAGCAACCCCGGACTTTCGTACCGACCGCCACCCCGGATCTTGGTTCCGACCGCCACCCTGGACTGTGGTTCCGACCGCGACCCTGCTTCCGACCACCACCCTGGACCTCGGCTCCGAGTGCTGCCCCGGACGTTGGTTCCACCCGCCACCCCGGACCTTGGTTCCGACCGCCGCCCCGGACCTTGATTCCGACTGCCACCCCGGACCTTGGTTCCGACCGCCACCCCGGACCTTGGTTACGACCGCCACCCCGGACCTTGGTTTTGACCGCCATCTGGGCCTTGGGTCCGACTGCCACCCCGGACTTTGGTTCCGAACGCCACCCCGGACCTTGGTTCCGACCGCCACCCCGGACCTTGGTTACGACCGCCACCCCGGACCTTGGTTTTGACCGCCATCTGGACCTTGGGTCCGACTGCCACCCCGGACTTTGGTTCCGAACGCCACCCCGGACCTTGGTTCCGACCGCCACCCCGGACCTTGGTTCCGACCGCCACCCCGGACCTTCGTTACGACCGCCACCCCGGACCTTGGTTTTGACCGCCATCTGGACCTTGGGTCCGACTGCCACCCCGGACTTTGGTTCCGAACGCCACCCCGGACCTTGGTTCCGACCGCCACCCAGGAGCTTGGTTTTGACCGCCTCCCTGGACCTTGGTTCCGACGGCCAACCCGGACCTTGGTTCTGACCGCCATCTGGACCTTGGTTCCGACAGCCACTCCGGACCTTGGTTCCGACCGCCACCACGGACGTTGGTTCGGTCCGCCGCCCCCGACGTTGGTTCCGACCGCCACCCCGAACGTTGGTTCCGACCGCCACCCCGGACCTTGGTTCCGACCGCGACCCTGGACCTTGTTTCCGACCGCCACCCCGGACCTTGGTTCCGAACGCCAGCCCGGACCTTGGTTCCGACCGCCACCCCGGACCTTGGTTCCGACCGCCACCCCGTACCTTGGTTCCGACCGCCACCCTTGACCTTCCTTCTGACCGCCACCCCGGACGTTGCTTCCGACCGCGACCCCGGACGTTGGTTCTGACCGCCACCCCGGACCTTGGTTCCGACAGGCACCCCGGACCTTGGATCTGACCGCCATCTGGACCTTGGTTCCGAATGCCACACCGGATCTTGGTTCCGATCGGCACCCAGGACCTTGGTTCTGACCGCCTCCCGGACCTTGGTTCCGACGGCCACCCCGGACCTTGGTTCCGACCGCCACTCCGGACTTTGGTTCCGACAGCCACCCCGGACCTTGGTTTCGACCGCCACCCCGGACCTTGGTTCCGACCGCCACTCCGGACCTTGGTCCCGACCGCCACCCCAGACCTTGGTTCCGACCGCCACCCCGGACCTTGTTTCCGACCGCCACCCCGGACCTTGGTTCAGACCGACACCCCGGACCTTGGTTCCTACCGCCACCCGGGTCCTTGGTTCCGACCGCCACCCCGGACCTTGGTTCCGACCGCCACCCTGTACCTTGGTTCCGACAGCCACCCCGGACCTTGGTTCCGACAGCCACCCCGGACCTTGGTTTCGACCGCCACCCCGGACCTTGGTTCCGACCGCCACCCCGGACCTTGGTTCCGACCGCCACCCCGGACCTTGTATCCGACCGCCACCCCGCTCCTTGGTTCCGAACGCCACCCCGGACCTTGGATCCGACCGCCACCCCGGACCTTGGTTCCGACCGCCGCCCCGGACCTTGGTTCCGACCGCCACCCCGGACCTTGGTTCCGACCGCGACCCCAGACCTTGGTTCCGACCCCCACCCCGGACCTTCATTCCGACCGCCACCCCGGACCTTGGTTCCGACCGCCACCCCGGACCTTGGTTCTGACCGCCATCTGCACCTTGGGTCCGAACGCCACACCGGACCTCGGTTCCGACCACCACCCCGGACGTTCGTTCTGACCGCCACCCAGGACCTTGGTTCCGACGGCCAATCCGGACGTTGGTTCCGACAGCCACTCCGGACCTTCGTTCCCACCACCACACCAGATGTTGGTTCCGACCGCCACCCCGGACCTTGGTTCCGAGCGCCACCACGGACCTTGGTTCTGACCGCCACCCCGGACGTTGCTTCCGACCGTGACCCCGGACGTTGGTTCTGACCACCACCCCGTGCTTTGGTTCCGGCTGCCACCCAGGATCTTAGTTCCGACCGCCACCCTGGACCTTGGTTCTGACCGCCATCTGGACCTTGGGTCCGATTGCCACCCCGGACTTTGGTTCCGAACGCCATCCCGGACCTTGGTTCCGACCGCCACCCCGGATCTTGGTTCCGACCGCCACCCCGGACCTTGGTTCTGACCGCCATCTGGACCTTAGGTGCGATTGCCACCCCGGACTTTGTTTCCGGAACGCCACCCCGGACCTTGGTTCCGACCGCCACCCAGGACCTTGGTTTTGACCGCCTCCCTGGACCTTGGTTCCAACGGCCAACCCGGAGCTTGGTTCTGACCGCCATCTGGACCTTGGTTCCGACAGCCACTCCGGACCTTGTTTCCGACCGCCACCACGGACCTTGGTTCCGACAGCCACCCCGGTCCTTGGTTCTGACCGCCACCCCGGACGTTGGTTCCGACCGCCACCCCGTACCTTGGTTCCGACCGCCACCCCGGACCTTCCTTCTGACCGCCACCCCGGACCTTGTTTCCGACCGCGACCCCGGACGTTGGTTCTGACCGCCACCCCGGAACTTGAATCTGACTGCCATCTGGACCTTGGTTCCGAACGACACCCGGACCTTGGTCCCGATCGCCACCCCGGACCTTGGTTCCGACCGCCACCCCGGACCTTGGTTCCGACCACCACCCCGGACCTTGGTTCCGACCGCCACCCCGGACCTTGGTTCTGACCGCATTCTGGACCTTGGGTCCGAATGCCACCCCGGACCTTGGTTCCGAACACCACCCTGGACCTTGGTTCTGACCGCCACCCCGGACCTTGGTTCTGACCGCCATCTGGACCTTGGTTCCGACGGCCAACCCGGACCTTGGTTCCGACAGCCACTCCGGACCTTGGTTCTGACCGCCACCCCGGACGTTGGTTCCTACCGCCACCCCGGACGTGGGTTCCGACCGCCACCCCGTACCTTGGTTACGCCCGCCACCCGGGACCTTTATTCCGACCGCCACCCAGGACCTTGGTTCCGACCGGCACCCCGGACCTTGGATCTGACCGCCATCTGCACCTTGGTTCCGAATGCCACACCGGATCTTGGTTCCGAGCGGCACCCAGGACATTGGATCTGACTGCCTCCCCAGACCTTGGTTCCGACGGCCACCCCGGACCTTCGTTCCGACCGCCACTCCGGACCTTGTTTCCGACCGCCACTCCGGACCTTGGTTACGACCGCCACCCCGGACCTTGGTTCTGACCGTCTTCTGGACCTTGGGTCCGACTGCCACCCCGGACTTTGGTTCCGAACGCCACCCCGGACCTTGGTTCCGACCGCCACCCAGGAGCTTGGTTTTGACCGCCTCCCTGGACCTTGGTTCCGACGGCCAACCCGGACCTTGGTTCTGACCGCCATCTGGACCTTGGTTCCGACAGCCACTCCGGACCTTGGTTCCGACCGCCACCACGGACCTTGGTTCCGACAGCCACCCCGGTCCTTGGTTCTGACCGCCACGCCGGACGTTGGTTCCGACCGCCACCACGGACCTTGGTTCCGACCGCCACCTGGACCTTGGTTCCGACAGCCACCCTGGACCTTGGTTTCGACCGCCACCCCGGACCTTGGTTCCGACCGCCACCCCGGACCTTGGTTCTGACCGCCACCCCGGACCTTGTTTCCAACCGCCACCGCAGACCTTGGTTCTGACCGCCACCCAGGACCTTGGTTCTCACCGCCTCGCTGGTCCTTGGATCCGACCGCCCCCCCGGACGTTGGTTCCGACCGCCACCCCAGACCTTGGTACTGACCGCCACCACGTATCTTGGTTCCGACCGCCACCCCGGATCTTGTTTCCGACCGCCACCCTGGACTGTGGTTCCGACCGCCACCCTGCTTCCGACCACCACCCTGGACCTCGGCTCCGAGTGCTGCCCCGGACCTTGTTTCCACCCGCCACCCCGGACCTTGGTTCCGACCGCCACCCCAGACCTTGGTTCTGACTGCCACCCCGCACCTTGTTTCCGACCGCCACCCCGGACCTTGGTTCCGACCGCCACCCCGGACCTTGGTTACGACCGCCACCCCGGAACTTGGTTCTGACCGCCATCTGGCCCTTGGGTCCGACTGCCACCCCGGACTTTGGTTCCGAACGCCACCCGGAACTTGGTTCCGACCGCCACCCCGGACCTTGGTTTCGACCGCCACCCCGGACCTTGGTTCCGACCGCCACCCCGGACCTTGTTTCCGACCGCCACCCCGGACATTGTTTCCGACCACCACCCCGGACCTTGGTTCCAAACGCCACCCCGGACCTCAGTTCCGACCGCCACCCCGGTCCTTGGTTCTGACCGCCATCTGCTCCTTGGGTCCGACACCCACCCCGGACCTTGTTTCGGAACGCCACCCCGGACCTTAGTTCTGACCGCCACGCAGGACGTTGGTTCTCACCGCCTCCCCGGACGTTGGTTCCGACCGCCACTCCGGACCTTGGTTCCGACCGCCACTCCGGACCTTGGTTCCGACCGCCACCCCGGACCTTGGTTTCGAACGCCACCCCGGAACTTGGTTCCGACTGCCACCCCGGACCTTGGTTCCGACCGCCACCACGGACCTTGGTTCTGCCCGACATCTGGACCTTGGGTCCGACAGCCACCCCGACCTTGGTTCCGAACGCCACCGCGGACCTTGGTTCTGACCGCCACTCAAGACCTTGGTTCTCACCGCCTCCCTGGTCCTTGGATCCAACCGCCACCCCGGACGTTGGTTCCGACCGCAACCCCAGACCTTGGTTCTGACCGCCACCACGGATCTTGGTTCCGACAGCAACCCCGGACTTTCGTACCGACCGCCACCCCGGATCTTGGTTCCGACCGCCACCCTGGACTGTGGTTCCGACCGCGACCCTGCTTCCGACCACCACCCTGGACCTCGGCTCCGAGTGCTGCCCCGGACGTTGGTTCCACCCGCCACCCCGGACCTTGGTTCCGACCGCCGCCCCGGACCTTGATTCCGACTGCCACCCCGGACCTTGGTTCCGACCGCCACCCCGGACCTTGGTTACGACCGCCACCCCGGACCTTGGTTTTGACCGCCATCTGGGCCTTGGGTCCGAACGCCACCCCGGACTTTGGTTCCGAACGCCACCCCGGACCTTGGTTCCGACCGCCACCCCGGACCTTGGTTACGACCGCCACCCCGGACCTTGGTTTTGACCGCCATCTGGACCTTGGGTCCGACTGCCACCCCGGACTTTGGTTCCGAACGCCACCCCGGACCTTGGTTCCGACCGCCACCCCGGACCTTGGTTCCGACCGCCACCCCGGACCTTCGTTACGACCGCCACCCCGGACCTTGGTTTTGACCGCCATCTGGACCTTGGGTCCGACTGCCACCCCGGACTTTGGTTCCGAACGCCACCCCGGACCTTGGTTCCGACCGCCACCCAGGAGCTTGGTTTTGACCGCCTCCCTGGACCTTGGTTCCGACGGCCAACCCGGACCTTGGTTCTGACCGCCATCTGGACCTTGGTTCCGACAGCCACTCCGGACCTTGGTTCCGACCGCCACCACGGACGTTGGTTCGGTCCGCCGCCCCCGACGTTGGTTCCGACCGCCACCCCGAACGTTGGTTCCGACCGCCACCCCGGACCTTGGTTCCGACCGCGACCCTGGACCTTGTTTCCGACCGCCACCCCGGACCTTGGTTCCGAACGCCAGCCCGGACCTTGGTTCCGACCGCCACCCCGGACCTTGGTTCCGACCGCCACCCCGTACCTTGGTTCCGACCGCCACCCCGGACCTTCCTTCTGACCGCCACCCCGGACGTTGCTTCCGACCGCGACCCCGGACGTTGGTTCTGACCGCCACCCCGGACCTTGGTTCCGACAGGCACCCCGGACCTTGGATCTGACCGCCATCTGGACCTTGGTTCCGAATGCCACACCGGATCTTGGTTCCGATCGGCACCCAGGACCTTGGTTCTGACCGCCTCCCGGACCTTGGTTCCGACGGCCACCCCGGACCTTGGTTCCGACCGCCACTCCGGACTTTGGTTCCGACAGCCACCCCGGACCTTGGTTTCGACCGCCACCCCGGACCTTGGTTCCGACCGCCACTCCGGACCTTGGTCCCGACCGCCACCCCAGACCTTGGTTCCGACCGCCACCCCGGACCTTGTTTCCGACCGCCACCCCGGACCTTGGTTCAGACCGCCACCCCGGACCTTGGTTCCTACCGCCACCCGGGTCCTTGGTTCCGACCGCCACCCCGGACCTTGGTTCCGACCGCCACCCTGTACCTTGGTTCCGACAGCCACCCCGGACCTTGGTTCCGACAGCCACCCCGGACCTTGGTTTCGACCGCCACCCCGGACCTTGGTTCCGACCGCCACCCCGGACCTTGGTTCCGACCGCCACCCCGGACCTTGTATCCGACCGCCACCCCGCTCCTTGGTTCCGAACGCCACCCCGGACCTTGGATCCGACCGCCACCCCGGACCTTGGTTCCGACCGCCGCCCCGGACCTTGGTTCCGACCGCCACCCCGGACCTTGGTTCCGACCGCGACCCCAGACCTTGGTTCCGACCCCCACCCCGGACCTTCATTCCGACCGCCACCCCGGACCTTGGTTCCGACCGCCACCCCGGACCTTGGTTCTGACCGCCATCTGCACCTTGGGTCCGAACGCCACACCGGACCTCGGTTCCGACCACCACCCCGGACGTTCGTTCTGACCGCCACCCAGGACCTTGGTTCCGACGGCCAATCCGGACGTTGGTTCCGACAGCCACTCCGGACCTTCGTTCCCACCACCACACCAGATGTTGGTTCCGACCGCCACCCCGGACCTTGGTTCCGAGCGCCACCACGGACCTTGGTTCTGACCGCCACCCCGGACGTTGCTTCCGACCGTGACCCCGGACGTTGGTTCTGACCACCACTCCGTGCTTTGGTTCCGGCTGCCACCCAGGATCTTAGTTCCGACCGCCACCCTGGACCTTGGTTCTGACCGCCATCTGGACCTTGGGTCCGATTGCCACCCCGGACTTTGGTTCCGAACGCCATCCCGGACCTTGGTTCCGACCGCCACCCCGGATCTTGGTTCCGACCGCCACCCCGGACCTTGGTTCTGACCGCCATCTGGACCTTAGGTGCGATTGCCACCCCGGACTTTGTTTCCGGAACGCCACCCCGGACCTTGGTTCCGACCGCCACCCAGGACCTTGGTTTTGACCGCCTCCCTGGACCTTGGTTCCAACGGCCAACCCGGAGCTTGGTTCTGACCGCCATCTGGACCTTGGTTCCGACAGCCACTCCGGACCTTGTTTCCGACCGCCACCACGGACCTTGGTTCCGACAGCCACCCCGGTCCTTGGTTCTGACCGCCACCCCGGACGTTGGTTCCGACCGCCACCCCGTACCTTGGTTCCGACCGCCACCCCGGACCTTCCTTCTGACCGCCACCCCGGACCTTGTTTCCGACCGCGACCCCGGACGTTGGTTCTGACCGCCACCCCGGAACTTGAATCTGACTGCCATCTGGACCTTGGTTCCGAACGACACCCGGACCTTGGTCCCGATCGCCACCCCGGACCTTGGTTCCGACCGCCACCCCGGACCTTGGTTCCGACCACCACCCCGGACCTTGGTTCCGACCGCCACCCCGGACCTTGGTTCTGACCGCATTCTGGACCTTGGGTCCGAATGCCACCCCGGACCTTGGTTCCGAACACCACCCTGGACCTTGGTTCTGACCGCCACCCCGGACCTTGGTTCTGACCGCCATCTGGACCTTGGTTCCGACGGCCAACCCGGACCTTGGTTCCGACAGCCACTCCGGACCTTGGTTCTGACCGCCACCCCGGACGTTGGTTCCTACCGCCACCCCGGACGTGGGTTCCGACCGCCACCCCGTACCTTGGTTACGCCCGCCACCCGGAACCTTTATTCCGACCGCCACCCAGGACCTTGGTTCCGACCGGCACACCGGACCTTGGATCTGACCGCCATCTGCACCTTGGTTCCGAATGCCACACCGGATCTTGGTTCCGAGCGGCACCCAGGACATTGGATCTGACTGCCACCCCGGACTTTGGTTCCGAACGCCACCCCGGACCTTGGTTCCGACCGCCACCCCGGACCTTGGTTCCAACCGCCACCCCGGACCTTGGTTCTGACCGCCATCTGGACCTTGGGTCCGATTGCCACCACGGACTTTGTTTCCGGAATGCCACCCCGGACCTTGGTTCCGACCGCCACCCAGGACCTTGGTTCCGACGGCCAACCCGGACCTTGGTTCTGACCGCCATCTGGACCTTGGTTCCGACAGCCACTCCGGACCTTGGTTCCGACCGCCACCACGGACCTTCGTTCCGACAGCCACCCCCGTCCTTGGTTCTGACCGCCACCCCGGACGTTGGTTCCGACCGCCACCCCGCACCTTGGTTCCGACCGCCAACTGGACCTTGGTTCCGAACGCCACCCCGTACCTTGGATCCGACCGCCACCCCGGACCTTCCTTCTGACCGCCACCCCGGACGTTGCTTCCGACCGCTACCCCTGACGTTGGTTCTGACCGCAACCCCGGAACTTGGATCTGACTGCCATCTGGACCTTGGTTCCGAACGCCACCGCGGACCTTGGTCCCGACCGCCACCCCGGACCTTGGTTCCGACCGCCACCCCGGACCTTGGTTCCGACCGCCACCCCGGACCTTGGTTCCGACCGCCACCACGGACCTTGGTTCCGACAGCCACTCCGGTCCTTGGTTCTCACCGCCACCCCGGACGTTGGTTCGGTCCGCCACCCCGGACGTTGGTTCCGACCGCCACCCCGAACGTTGGTTCCGACCGCCACCCCGGACCTTGGTTCCGACCGCCACCCCGGACCTTGGTTCCGACCGCCACCCCGGACCTTGGTTCCGACCGCCACCACGGACCTTGGTTCCGACAGCCACTCCGGTCCTTGGTTCTGACCGCCACCCCGGACGTTGGTTCGGTCCGCCACCCCGGACGTTGGTTCCGACCGCCACCCCGAACGTTGGTTCCGACCGCCACCCCGGACCTTGGTTCCGACCGCCACCCCGGACCTTGTTTCCGACCGCCACCCCGGACCTTGTTTCCGACCGCCACCACGGAACTTGGATCTGACTGCCATCTGGACCTTGGTTCCGAACGCCACCCCGGACCTTGGTCCCGACCGCCACCCCTGACCTTGGTTCCGACCGCCACCCCGGACCTTGGTTCCGACCACCACCCCGGACCTTGGTTCCGACGGCCAACCCGGACCTTGGTTCCGACCGCCACCACGGACCTTGGTTCTGACCGCCACCCTGGACGTTGGTTCCTACCGCCACCCCGGACGTGGGTTCCGCCCGCCACCCCGTACCTTGGTTACGCCCGCCACCCGGGACCTTGGTTCCGACCGCCACCCCGGACCTTGGTTCCGACAGGCACCCCAGACCTTGGATCTGACCGCCATCTGGACCTTGGTTCCGAATGCCACACCGGATCTTGGTTCCGATCGGCACCCAGGACCTTGGTTCTGACCGCCTCCCGGACCTTGGTTCCGACGGCCACCCCGGACCTTGGTTCCGACCGCCACTCCGGACTTTGGTTCCGACAGTCACCCCGGACCTTGGTTTCGACCACCACCCCGGATCTTGGTTCCGACCGCCACTCCGGACCTTGGTCCCGACCGCCACCCCAGACCTTGGTTCCGACCGCCACCCCGGACCTTGTTTCCGACCGCCACCCCGGACCTTGGTTCAGACCGCCACCCCGGACCTTGGTTCCTACCGCCACCCGGGTCCTTGGTTCCGACCGCCACCCCGGACCTTGGTTCCGACAGCCACCCCGGACCTTGGTTCCGACAGCCACCCCGGACCTTGGTTCCGACCGCCACCCCGGACCTTGGATCCGACCGCCACCCCAGACCTTGGTTCCGACCGCCACCCCGCTCCTTGGTTCCGAACGCCACCCCGGACCTTGGTTCCGACCGCCACCCCGGACCTTGGATCCGACCGCCACCCCGGACCTTGGTTCCGACCGCCGCCACGGACCTTGGTTCCGACCGCCACCCCGGACCTTGGTTCCGACCGCGACCCCAGACCTTGGTTCCGACCCCCAATCCGAACCTTGGTTCCGACCGCCACCCCGGACCTTGGTTCCGACCGCGACCCCGGACCTTGGTTCCGACCGCCACCCCGGACCTTGTTTCCGACCGCCACCCCGGACCTTGGTTCAGACCGCCACCCCGGACCTTGGTTCCTACCGCCACCCGGGTCCTTGGTTCCGACCGCCACCCCGGACCTTGGTTCCGACAGCCACCCCGGACCTTGGTTCCGACAGCCACCCCGGACCTTGGTTCCGACCGCCACCCCGGACCTTGGATCCGACCGCCACCCCAGACCTTGGTTCCGACCGCCACCCCGCTCCTTGGTTCCGAACGCCACCCCGGACCTTGGTTCCGACCGCCACCCCGGACCTTGGATCCGACCGCCACCCCGGACCTTGGTTCCGACCGCCGCCCCGGACCTTGGTTCCGACCGCCACCCCGGACCTTGGTTCCGACCGCGACCCCAGACCTTGGTTCCGACCCCCAATCCGGACCTTGGTTCCGACCGCCACCCCGGACCTTGGTTCCGACCGCCACCCCGGACCTTGGTTCCGACCGCCACCCCGGACCTTGGTTCCGACCGCCACCCTGGACCTTGGTTCTGACCGCCACCCCGGACCTTGGTTCCGACCGCGACCCCGGACCTTGGTTCCGACCGCCACCCCGGACCTTGTTTCCGACCGCCACCCCGGACCTTGGTTCAGACCGCCACCCCGGACCTTGGTTCCTACCGCCACCCGGGTCCTTGGTTCCGACCGCCACCCCGGACCTTGGTTCCGACAGCCACCCCGGACCTTGGTTCCGACAGCCACCCCGGACCTTGGTTCCGACCGCCACCCCGGACCTTGGATCCGACCGCCACCCCAGACCTTGGTTCCGACCGCCACCCCGCTCCTTGGTTCCGAACGCCACCCCGGACCTTGGTTCCGACCGCCACCCCGGACCTTGGATCCGACCGCCACCCCGGACCTTGGTTCCGACCGCCGCCCCGGACCTTGGTTCCGACCGCCACCCCGGACCTTGGTTCCGACCGCGACCCCAGACCTTGGTTCCGACCCCCAATCCGGACCTTGGTTCCGACCGCCACCCCGGACCTTGGTTCCGACCGCCACCCCGGACCTTGGTTCCGACCGCCACCCCGGACCTTGGTTCCGACCGCCACCCTGGACCTTGGTTCTGACCGCCACCCCGGACCTTGGTTCCGACCGCGACCCCAGACCTTGGTTCCGACCCCCAATCCGGACCTTGGTTCCGACCGCCACCCCGGACCTTGGTTCCGACAGCCACCCCGGACCTTGGTTCCGACCGCCACCCCGGACCTTGGTTCTGACCGCCATCTGGACCTTGGGTCCGAACGCCACACCGGACGTTGGTTCCGAACACCACCCCGGACCTTGGTTCCGAACACCACCCCGGACGTTGGTTCTGACCGCCACCCAGGACCTTGGTTCCGACGGCCAATCCGGACGTTGGTTCCAACAGCCACTCCGGACCTTCGTTCCCACCGCCACACCAGATGTTGGCTCCGACCGCCACCCCGGACCTTGGTTCCGAGCGCCACCACGGACCTTGGTTCTGACCGCCACCCCGGACGTTGCTTCCGACCGCGACCCCGGACGTTGGTTCTGACCACCACCCCATGCTTTGGTTCCGGCTGCCACCCTGGATCTTAGTTCCGACCGCCACCCCGGACCTTGGTTCTGACCGCCATCTGGACCTTGGGTCCGATTGCCACCCCGGACTTTGGTTCCGAACGCCATCCCGGACCTTGGTTCCGACCGCCACCCCGGACCTTGGTTCCGACCGCCACCCCGGACCTTGGTTCTGACCGCCATCTGGACCTTAGGTCCGATTGCCACCCCGGACTTTGTTTCCGGAACGCCACCCCGGACCTTGGTTCCTCCCGCCACCCAGGACCTTGGTTCTGACCGCCATCTGGACCTTGGTTCCGAAAGCCACTCCGGACCTTGTTTCCGACCGCCACCACGGACCTTGGTTCCGACAGCCGCCCCGGTCCTTGGTTCTGACCGCCACCCGGGACGTTGGTTCCGACCGCCACCCCGGACCTTGGTTCCGACCGCCACCTGGACCTTGGTTCCGACAGCCACCCCGGACCTTGGTTCCGACCGCCACCACGGACCTTGGTTCCGACCGCCACCCCGGGCGTTGTTTCCGACCGCCACCCCGGACCTTGGTTCCGAACGGCAGCCCGGACCTTGGTTCCGACCGCCACCCCGTACCTTGGTTCCGACCGCCACCCCGGACCTTCCTTCTGACCGCCACCCCGGACCTTGGTTCCGACCGCGACCCCGGACGTTGGTTCTGACCGCCACCCCGGACCTTGGATCTGACTGCCATCTGGACCTTGGTTCCGAACGACACCCCGGACCTTGGTCCCGACCGCCACCCCGGACCTTGGTTCCGACCGCCACCCCGGACCTTGGTTCCGACCACCACCCCGGACCTTGGTTCCGACCGCCACCCCGGACCTTGGTTCTGACCGCATTCTGGACCTTGGGTCCGAATGCCACCCCGGACCTTGGTTCCGAACACCACCCTGGACCTTGGTTCTGACCGCCACCCCGGACCTTGGTCTGACCGCCATCTGGACCTTGGTTCCGACGGCCAACCCGGACCTTGGTTCCGACAGCCACTCCGGGCCTTGGTTCTGACCGCCACCCCGGACGTTGGTTCCTACCGCCACCCCGGACGTGGGTTCCGACCGCCACCCCGTATCTTGGTTACGCCCGCCACCCGGGACCTTTGTTCCGACCGCCACCCAGGACCTTGGTTCCGACCGGCACCCCGGACCTTGTATCTGACCGCCATCTGCACCTTGGTTCCGAATGCCACACCGGATCTTGGTTCCGAGCGGCATCCAGGACCTTGGATCTGACTGCCTCCCCAGACCTTGGTTCCGACGGCCACCCCGGACCTTGGTTCCGACCGCCACTCCGGACCTTGGTTCCGACCGCCACTCCGGACCTTGGTTACGACCGCCACCCCGGACCTTGGTTCTGACCGCCATCTGGACCTTGGGTCCGACTGCCACCCCGGACTTTGGTTCCGAACGCCACCCCGGACCTTGGTTCCGACCGCCACCCCGGACCTTGGTTCTGACCGCCATCTGGACCTTGGGTCCGATTGCCACCCCGGACCTTGGTTCCGACCGCCACCCAGGACCTTGGTTTTGACCGTCTCCCTGGACCTTGGTTCCGACGGCCAACCCGGACCTTGGTTCTGACCGCCATCTGGACCTTGGTTCCGACAGCCACTCCGGACCTTGGTTCTGACCGCCACCCCGGACGTGGGTTCCGACCGCCACCCCGTACCTTGGTTACGCCCGCCACCCGGGACCTTTATTCCGACCGCCACCCAGGACCTTGGTTCCGACCGGCACCCCGGACCTTGGATCTGACCGCCATCTGCACCTTGGTTCCGAATGCCACACCGGATCATGGTTCCGAGCGGCACCCAGGACATTGGATCTGACTGCCTCCCCAGACCTTGGTTCCGACGGCCACCCCGGACCTTCGTTCCGACCGCCACTCCGGACCTTGTTTCCGACCGCCACTCCGGACCTTGGGTACGACCGCCACCCCGGACCTTGGTTCTGACCGTCTTCTGGACCTTGGGTCCGACTGCCACCCCGGACTTTGGTTCCGAACGCCACCCCGGACCTTGGTTCCGACCGCCACCCCGGACCTTGGTTCCAACCGCCACCCCGGACCTTGGTTCTGACCGCCATCTGGACCTTGGGTCCGATTGCCACCACGGACTTTGTTTCCGGAATGCCACCCCGGACCTTGGTTCCGACCGCCACCCAGGACCTTGGTTCCGACGGCCAACACGGACCTTGGTTCTGACCGCCATCTGGACCTTGGTTCCGACAGCCACTCCGGACCTTGGTTCCGACCGCCACCACGGACCTTCGTTCCGACAGCCACCCCCATCCTCGGTTCTGACCGCCACCCCGGACGTTGGTTCCGACCGCCACCCCGGACCTTGGTGCCGACCGCCACCTGGACCTTGGTTCCGAACGCCAGCCCGGACCTTGGTTCCGACCGCCACCCCGGACCTTGGTTCCCACTGCCACCCCGTACCTTGGATCCGACCGCCACCCCGGACCTACCTTCTGACCGCCACCCCGGACGTTGCTTCCGACCGCTACCCCGGACGTTGGTTCTGACCGCCACCCCGGAACTTGGATCTGACTGCCATCTGGACCTTGGTTCCGAACGCCACCGCGGATCTTGGTCCCGACCGCCACCCCGGACCTTGGTTCCGACCGCCACCCCGGACCTTGGTTCCGACCACCACCCCGGACCTTGGTTCCGACCGCCAACCCGGACCTTGGTTCTGACCGCCATCTGGACCTTGGGTCCGATTGCCACCCCGGACTTTGTTTCCGGAATGCCACCCCGGACCTTGGTTCCGACCGCCACCCAGGACCTTGGTTTTGACCGCCTCCCTGGACCTTGGTTCCGATGGCCAACCCGGACCTTGGTTCTGACCGCCATCTGGACCTTGGGTCCGACAGCCACTCCGGACCTTGGTTCCGACCGCCACCACGGACCTTGGTTCCGACAGCCACCCCAGTCCTTGGTTCTGACCGCCACCCCGGACGTTGGTTCCGATCGGCACCCAGGACCTTGGTTCTGACCGCCTCCCCAGACCTTGGTTCCGACGGCCACCCCGGACCTTGGTTCCGACCGCCACTCCGGACTTTGGTTCCGACCGCCACCCCGGACCTTGGTTCCGACCGCCACTCCGGACCTTGGTTACGACCGCCACCCCGGACCTTGGTTCTGACCGCCATCTGGACCTTGGGTCCGACTGCCACCCCGGACTTTGGTTCCGAACGCCACCCCGGACCTTGGTTCTGACCGCCACCTGGACCTTGGTTCCGAACGCCAGCCCGGACCTTGGTTCCGACAGCCACTCCGGACCTTGGTTCTGACCGCCACCCCGGACGTTGGTTCCTACCGCCACCCCGGACGTGGGTTCCGACCGCCACCCCGTACCTTGGTTACGCCCGCCACCCGGGACCTTTGTTCCGACCGCCACCCAGGACCTTGGTTCCGACCGGCACCCCGGACCTTGGATCTGACCGCCATCTGCACCTTGGTTCCGAATGCCACACCGGATCTTGGTTCCGAGCGGCACCCAGGACCTTGGATCTGACTGCCTCCCCAGACCTTGGTTCCGACGGCCACCCCGGACCTTCGTTCCGACCGCCACTCCGGACCTTGGTTCCGACCGCCACTCCGGACCTTGGTTACGACCGCCACCCCGGACCTTGGTTCTGACCGTCTTCTGGACCTTGGGTCCGACTGCCACCCCGGACTTTGGTTCCGACCGCCACCCCGGACCTTGGTTCCGACCGCCACCCCGGACCTTGGTTCCAACCGCCACCCCGGACCTTGGTTCTGACCGCCATCTGGACCTTGGGTCCGATTGCCACCACGGACTTTGTTTCCGGAATGCCACCCCGGACCTTGGTTCCGACCGCCACCCAGGACCTTGGTTCCGACGGCCAACCCGGACCTTGGTTCTGACCGCCATCTGGACCTTGGTTCCGACAGCCACTCCGGACCTTGGTTCCGACCGCCACCACGGACCTTCGTTCCGACAGCCACCCCCGTCCTTGGTTCTGAACGCCACCCCGCACCTTGGTTCCGACCGCCACCCCGCACCTTGGTTCCGACCGCCAACTGGACCTTGGTTCCGAACGCCAGCCCGGACCTTGGTTCCGACCGCCACCCCGGACCTTGGTTCCCACTGCCACCCCGTACCTTGGATCCGACCGCCACCCCGGACCTTCCTTCTGACCGCCACCCCGGACGTTGCTTCCGACCGCTACCCCTGACGTTGGTTCTGACCGCAACCCCGGAACTTGGATCTGACTGCCATCTGGACCTTGGTTCCGAACGCCACCACGGACCTTGGTCCCGACCGCCACCCCGGACCTTGGTTCCGACCGCCACCCCGGACCTTGGTTCCGACCACCACCCGGGACCCTGGTTCCGACCGCCACCACGGACCTTGGTTCCGACAGCCACTCCGGTCCTTGGTTCTGACCGCCACCCCGGACGTTGGTTCGGTCCGCCACCCCGGACGTTGGTTCCGACTGCCACCCCGAACGTTGGTTCCGACCGCCACCCCGGACCTTGGTTCCGACCGCCACCCCGGACCTTGTTTCCGACCGCCACCCCGGACCTTGGTTCCGAACGCCCGCCCGGACCTTGGTTCCGACCGCCACCCCGGACCTTGGTTCCGACCGCCACCCAGGACCTTGGTTCCGACGGCCAATCCGGACGTTGGTTCCGACAGCCACTCCGGACCTTCGTTCCCACCGCCACACCAGATGTTGGCTCCGACCGCCACCCCGGACCTTGGTTCCGAGCGCCACCAAGGACCTTGGTTCTGACCGCCACCCCGGACGTTGCTTCCGACCGCGACCCCGGACGTTGGTTCTGACCACCACCCCATGCTTTGGTTCCGGCTGCCACCCTGGATCTTAGTTCCGACCGCCACCCCGGACCTTGGTTCTGACCGCCATCTGGACCTTGGGTCCGATTGCCACCCCGGACTTTGGTTCCGAACGCCATCCCGGACCTTGGTTCCGACCGCCACCCCGGACCTTGGTTCCGACCGCCACCCCGGACCTTGGTTCCGACCGCCACCCCGGACCTTGGTTCCGACCGCCACCCCGGACCTTGTTTCCGACCGCCACCCCGGACCTTGGTTCCGAACGCCCGCCCGGACCTTGGTTCCGACCGCCACCCCGGACCTTGGTTCCGACCGCCACCCCGTACCTTGGTTCCGACCGCCACCCCGGACCTTCCTTCTGACCGCCACCCCGGACGTTGCTTCCGACCGCGACCCCGGACGTTGGTTCTGACCGCCACCACGGAACTTGGATCTGACTGCCATCTGGACCTTGGTTCCGAACGCCACCCCGAACCTTGGTCCCGACCGCCACCCCTGACCTTGGTTCCGACCGCCACCCCGGACCTTGGTTCCGACAACCACCCCGGACCTTGGTTCCGACGGCCAACCCGGACCTTGGTTCTGACCGCTATCTGGACCTTGGTTCCGACAGCCACTACGGACCTTGGTTCCGACCGCCACCACGGACCTTGGTTCTGACCGCCACCCTGGCCGTTGGTTCCTACCGCCACCCCGGACGTGGGTTCCGCCCGCCACCCCGTACCTTGGTTACGCCCGGGACCTTGGTTCCGACCGCCACCCCGGACCTTGGTTCCGACAGGCACCCCAGACCTTGGATCTGACCGCCATCTGGACCTTGGTTCCGAATGCCACACCGGATCTTGGTTCCGATCGGCACCCAGGACCTTGGTTCTGACCGCCTCCCGGACCTTGGTTCCGACGGCCACCCCGGACCTTGGTTCCGACCGCCACTCCGGACTTTGGTTCCGACAGCCACCCCGGACCTTGGTTTCGACCGCCACCCCGGACCTTGGTTCCGACCGCCACTCCGGACCTTGGTTCCGACCGCCACCCCAGACCTTGGTTCCGACCGCCACCCCGGACCTTGTTTCCGACCGCCACCCCGGACCTTGGTTCAGACCGCCACCCCGGACCTTGGTTCCTACCGCCACCCGGGTCCTTGGTTCCGACCGCCACCCCGGACCTTGGTTACGACCGCCGCCCCGTACCTTGGTTCCGACCGCCACCCCGGACCTTGGTTCCGACCGCGACCCCAGACCTTGGTTCCGACCCCCAATCCGGACCTTCATTCCGACCGCCACCCCGGACCTTGGTTCCGACCGCCACCCCGGACCTTGGTTCTGACCGCCATCTGGACCTTGGGTCCGAACGCCACACCGGACCTTGGTTCCGAACACCACCCCGGACGTTGGTTCTGACCGCCACCCAGGACCTTGGTTCCGACGGCCAATCCAGACGTTGGTTCCGACAGCCACTCCGGACCTTCGTTCCCACCGCCACACCAGATGTTGGCTCCGACCGCCACCCCGGACCTTGGTTCCGAGCGCCACCACGGACCTTGGTTCTGACCGCCACCCCGGACGTTGCTTCCGACCGCGACCCCGGACGTTGGTTCTGACCACCACCCCATGCTTTGGTTCCGGCTGCCACCCTGGATCTTAGTTCCGACCGCCACCCCGGACCTTGGTTCTGACCGCCATCTGGACCTTGGGTCCGATTGCCACCCCGGACTTTGGTTCCGAACGCCATCCCGGACCTTGGTTCCGACCGCCACCCCGGACCTTGGTTCCGACCGCCACCCCGGACCTTGGTTCTGACCGCCATCTGGACCTTAGGTCCGATTGCCACCCCGGACTTTGTTTCCGGAACGCCACCCCGGACCTTGGTTCCGACCGCCACCCAGGACCTTGGTTTTGACCGCCTACCTGGACCTTGGTTCCGACGGCCAACCCGGAGCTTGGTTCTGACCGCCAGCTGGACCTTGGTTCCGAAAGCCACTCCGGACCTTGTTTCCGACCGCCACCACGGACCTTGGTTCCGACAGCCGCCCCGGTCCTTGGTTCTGACCGCCACCCGGGACGTTGGTTCCGACCGCCACCCCGGACCTTGGTTCCGACCGCCACCTGGACCTTGGTTCCGACAGCCACCCCGGACCTTGGTTCCGACCGCCACCCCGGGCGTTGTTTCCGACCGCCACCCCGGACCTTGGTTCCGACCGCCACCCCGGACCTTGGTTCCGACCGCCACCCCGGACCTTGGTTCCGACCGCCACCCCGTACCTTGGTTCCGACCGCCACCCCGTACCTTGGTTCCGACCGCCACCCCGGAACTTGGATCTGACAGCCATCTGGACCTTGGTTCCGAACGACACCCCGGACCTTGGTCCCGACCGCCACCCCGGACCTTGTTTCCAACCGCCACCCCAGACCTTGGTTCCGACCACCACCCCGGACCTTGGTTCCGACCGCCACCCCGGACCTTGGTTCTGACCGCATTCTGGACCTTGGGTCCGAATGCCACCCCGGACCTTGGTTCCGAACACCACCCTGGACCTTGGTTCTGACCGCCACCCCGGACCTTGGTCTGACCGCCATCTGGACCTTGGTTCCGACGGCCAACCCGGACCTTGGTTCCGACAGCCACTCCGGACCTTGGTTCTGACCGCCACCCCGGACGTTGGTTCCTACCGCCACCCCGGACGTGGGTTCCGACCGCCACCCCGTACCTTGGTTACGCCCGCCACCCGGGTACTTTGTTCCGACCGCCACCCAGGACCTTGGTTCCGACCGGCACCCCGGACCTTGTATCTGACCGCCATCTGCACCTTGGTTCCGAATGCCACACCGGATCTTGGTTCCGAGCGGCATCCAGGACCTTGGATCTGACTGCCTCCCCAGACCTTGGTTCCGACGGCCACCCCGGACCTTGGTTCCGACCGCCACTCCGGACCTTGGTTCCGACCGCCACTCCGGACCTTGGTTACGACCGCCACCCCGGACCTTGGTTCCGACCGCGAACCCGGACCTTGGGTCCGACTGCCACCCCGGACTTTGGTTCCGAACGCCACCCCGGACCTTGGTTCCGACCGCCACCCTGGACCTTGGTTCCAACCGCCACCCCGGACCTTGGTTCTGACCGCCATCTGGACCTTGGGTCCGAACGCCACACCGGACCTTGGTTCCGAACACCACCCCGGACGTTGGTTCTGACCGCCACCCAGGACCTTGGTTCCGACGGCCAATCCGGACGTTGGTTCCGACAGCCACTCCGGACCTTCGTTCCCACCGCCACACCAGATGTTGGCTCCGACCGCCACCCCGGACCTTGGTTCCGAGCGCCACCACGGACCTTGGTTCTGACCGCCACCCCGGACGTTGCTTCCGACTGCGACCCCGGACGTTGGTTCTGACCACCACCCCATGCTTTGGTTCCGGCTGCCACCCTGGATCTTAGTTCCGACCGCCACACCGGACCTTGGTTCTGACCGCCATCTGGACCTTGGGTCCGATTGCCACCCCGGACTTTGGTTCCGAACGCCATCCCGGACCTTGGTTCCGACCGCCACCCCGGACCTTGGTTCCGACCGCCACCCCGGACCTTGGTTCTGACCGCCTACCTGGACCTTGGTTCCGACGGCCAACCCGGAGCTTGGTTCTGACCGCCATCTGGACCTTGGTTCCGAAAGCCACTCCGGACCTTGTTTCCGACCGCCACCACGGACCTTGGTTCCGACAGCCGCCCCGGTCCTTGGTTCTGACCGCCACCCGGGACGTTGGTTCCGACCGCCACCCCGGACCTTGGTTCCGACCGCCACCTGGACCTTGGTTCCGACAGCCACCCCGGACCTTGGTTCCGACCGCCACCACGGACCTTGGTTCCGACCGCCACCCCGGGCGTTGTTTCCGACCGCCACCCCGGACCTTGGTTCCGAACGCCAGCCCGGACCTTGGTTCCGACCGCCACCCCGGACCTTGGTTCCGACCGCCACCCCGTACCTTGGTTCCGACCGCCACCCCGGACCTTCCTTCTGACCGCCACCCCGGACCTTGGTTCCGACCGCGACCCCGGACGTTGGTTCTGACCGCCACCCCGGAACTTGGATCTGACTGCCATCTGGACCTTGGTTCCGAACGACACCCCGGACCTTGGTCCCGACCGCCACCCCGGACCTTGGTTCCGACCGCCACCCCGGACCTTGGTTCCGACCGCCACCCCGGACCTTGGTCTGACCGCCATCTGGACCTTGGTTCCGACGGCCAACCCGGACCTTGGTTCCGACAGCCACTCCGGACCTTGGTTCTGACCGCCACCCCGGACGTTGGTTCCTACCGCCACACCGGACCTTGTATTTGACCGCCATCTGCACCTTGGTTCCGAATGCCACACCGGATCTTGGTTCCGAGCGGCATCCAGGACCTTGGATCTGACTGCCTCCCCAGACCTTGGTTCCGACGGCCACCCCAGACCTTCGTTCCGACCGCCACTCCGGACTTTGGTTCCGACCGCCACTCCGGACCTTGGTTACGAAAGCCACCCCGGACCTTGGTTCTGACCGCCATCTGGACCTTGGGTCCGACTGCCACCCCGGACTTTGGTTCCGAACGCCACCCCGGACCTTGGTTCCAACCGCCACCCCGGACCTTGGTTCTGACCGCCATCTGGACCTTGGGTCCGATTGCCACCCCGGACTTTGTTTCCGGAATGCCACCCCGGACCTTGGTTCCGAACACCACCCTGGACCTTGGTCCTGACCGCCACCCCGGACCTTGGTTCTGACCGCCATCTGGACCTTGGTTCCGACGGCCAACCCGGACCTTGGTTCCGACAGCCACTCCGGAACTTGGTTCTGACCGCCACCCCGGACGTTCGTTCCTACCGCCACCCCGGACGTGGGTTCCGACCGCCTCCCCGTACCTTGGTTACGCCCGCCACCCGGGACCTTTGTTCCGACCGCCACCCAGGACCTTGGTTCCGACCGGCACCCCGGACCTTGGATCTGACCGCCATCTGCACCTTGGTTCCGAATGCCACACCGGATCTTGGTTCCGAGCGGCACCCAGGACCTTGGATCTGACTGCCTCCCCAGACCTTCGTTCCGACCGCCACTCCGGACCTTGGTTCCGACCGCCACTCCGGACCTTGGTTACGACCGCCACCCCGGACCTTGGTTCTGACCGCCATCTGGACCTTGGGTCCGACTGCCACCCCGGACTTTGGTTCCGAACGCCACCCCGGACCTTGGTTCCGACCGCCACCCCGGACCTTGGTTCCAACCGCCACCCCGGACCTTGGTTCTGACCGCCATCTGGACCTTGGGTCCGATTGCCACCCCGGACTTTGTTTCCGGAATGCCACCCCGGACCTTGGTTCCGACCGTCACCCAGGACCTTGGTTTTGACCGTCTCCCTGGACCTTGGTTCCGACGGCCAACCCGGACCTTGGTTCTGACCGCCATCTGGGCCTTGGTTCCGACAGCCACTCCGGACCTTGGTTCCGACCGCCACCACGGACCTTCGTTCCGACAGCCACCCCCATCCTCGGTTCTGACCGCCACCCCGGACCTTGGTTCCCACTGCCACCCCGTACCTTGGATCCGACCGCCACCCCGGACCTTCCTTCTGACCGCCACCCCGGACGTTGCTTCCGACCGCTACCCCGGACGTTGGTTCTGACCGCCACCCCGGAACTTGGATCTGACTGCCATCTGGACCTTGGTTCCGAACGCCACCGCGGACCTTGGTCCCGACCGCCACCCCGGACCTTGGTTCCGACCGCCACCCCGGACCTTGGTTCCGACCACCACCCCGGACCTTGGTTCCGACCGCCAACCCGGACCTTGGTTCTGACCGCCATCTGGACCTTGGGTCCGATTGCCACCCCGGACTTTGTTTCCGGAATGCCACCCCGGACCTTGGTTCCGACCGCCACCCAGGACCTTGGTTTTGACCGCCTCCCTGGACCTTGGTTCCGATGGCCAACCCGGACCTTGGTTCTGACCGCCATCTGGACCTTGGGTCCGACAGCCACTCCGGACCTTGGTTCCGACCGCCACCACGGACCTTGGTTCCGACAGCCACCCCGGTCCTTGGTTCTGACCGCCACCCCGACGTTGGTTCCGATCGGCACCCAGGACCTTGGTTCTGACCGCCTCCCCAGACCTTGGTTCCGACGGCCACCCCGGACCTTGGTTCCGACCGCCACTCCGGACTTTGGTTCCGACCGCCACCCCGGACCTTGGTTCCGACCGCCACTCCGGACCTTGGTTACGACCGCCACCCCGGACCTTGGTTCTGACCGCCATCTGGACCTTGGGTCCGACTGCCACGCCGGACTTTGGTTCCGAACGCCACCCCGGACCTTGGTTCTGACCGCCACCTGGACCTTGGTTCCGAACGCCAGCCCGGACCTTGGTTCCAACCGCCAACCCGGACCTTGGTTCCGCCTGCCACCCCGTACCATGGTTCCGACCGCCACCCCGGACCTTCCTTCTGACCGCCACCCCGGAGGTTGCTTCCGACCGCGACCCCGGACCTTGGTTCCGACCGCCACCCCGGACCTTGGTTCCGACCACCACCCCGGACCTTGGTTCCGACCGCCAACCCGGACCTTGGTTCTGACCGCCATCTGGACCTTGGGTCCGATTGTCACCCCGGACTTTGTTTCCGGAATGCCACCCCGGACCTTGGTTCCGACCGCCACCCAGGACCTTGGTTCCGACGGCCAACCCGGACCTTGGTTTTGACCGCCATCTGGACCTTGGGTCCGACTGCCACGCCGGACTTTGGTTCCGAACGCCACCCCGGACCTTGGTTCTGACCGCCACCTGGACCTTGGTTCCGAACGCCAGCCCGGACCTTGGTTCCAACCGCCAACCCGGACCTTGGTTCCGCCTGCCACCCCGTACCATGGTTCCGACCGCCACCCCGGACCTTCCTTCTGACCGCCACCCCGGAGGTTGCTTCCGACCGCGACCCCGGACCTTGGTTCCGACCGCCACCCCGGACCTTGGTTCCGACCACCACCCCGGACCTTGGTTCCGACCGCCAACCCGGACCTTGGTTCTGACCGCCATCTGGACCTTGGGTCCGATTGTCACCCCGGACTTTGTTTCCGGAATGCCACCCCGGACCTTGGTTCCGACCGCCACCCAGGACCTTGGTTCCGACGGCCAACCCGGACCTTGGTTTTGACCGCCATCTGGACCTTGGTTCCGACAGCCACTCCGGACCTTGGTTCCGACCGCCACCACGGACCTTGGTTCTGACAGCCACCCCGGTCCTTGGTTCTGACTGCCACCCCGGACGTTGGTTCCGACCGCCACCCCGGACCTTGGTTCCGACCGCCACCTGGACCTTGGTTCCGAACGCCAGCCCGGACCTTGGTTCCGACCGCCACCCCGGACCTTGGTTCCGACCGTCACCCCGTACCTTGGTTCCGACCGCCACCCCGGAACTTTCTTCTGACCGCCACCCCGGACGTTGCTTCCGACCGCGACCCCGGACGTTGGTTCTGACCGCCACCCCGGAACCTGGATCTGACTGCCATCTGGACCTTGGTTCCGAATGCCACCCCGGACCTTGGTCCCGACCGCCACCCCGGACCTTGGTTCCGACCGCCACCCCGGACCTTGGTTCCGACCACCACCCCGGACCTTGGTTCCGACCGCCACCCCGGACCTTGGTTCTGACCGCTATCTGGACCTTGGTTCCGAGCGCCACCACGGACCTTGGTTCCGACAGCCATCCCGGACCTTCCTTCTGACCGCTACCCCGGACGTTGCTTCCGACCATGACCCCGGACGTTGGTTCTGACCACCACCCCGTGCCTTGGTTACAGCTGCCACCCTGGACCTTAGTTCCGACCGCCACCCTGGACCTTGGTTCTGACCGCCATCTGGACCTTGGGTCCAACTGCCACCCCGGACTTTGGTTCCGAACGCCACCCCGGAGCTCGGTCCCGACCGCCACCCCGGGCCTCGGTCCCGACCGCCACCCCGGGCCTCGTTCCCGACCGCCACCCCGGTCGTTGGTTCCGAACGCCACCCTGGACCCTGCTTTCCACCGCCACCGCCCTCCCGGCCCTTGGTTCCGACCGCATTACCGGACGTTGGTTCCGAACGCCACCCCGGACCTTGTTTCCGTCCGCCATCCCGGACCGTGGTTCCGACCGCCACCCTGGACCTTGGGCCCGACCGCCACCCCGGACCTTGGTTCCGAACGCCACCCCCGACCTTGCTTCCGACCGCCTCCCCGACCTTGGTTCCGACCGCCTCCCCCGACCTTGGTTCCGACCGCCACTCCGGACCTTGGTTCCGACCGCCACCTCGGACCTTGGTTCCGACCGCCACCTTGGACCTTGGTTCCGACCGCCACTCCGGACCTTGGTTCCGACCGCCACCTCGGACCTTGGTTCCGACCGCCACCTTGGACCTCGGTTCCGACCGCCACCCCGGACCTTGGTTCCGACCGCCACACCGGACCTTGGTCCCGACCGCCGGCCCGGACCTTGGTCCCGACCGCCGGCCCGGACCTTGGTCCCGACCGCCACCCCGGACCTTGGTCCCGACCGCCACCCCGGACCTTGGTCCCGACCGCCGGCCCGGACCTTGGTCCCGACCGCCGGCCCGGACCTCGGTCCCGTCCGCCGGCCCGGACCTCGGTCCCGACCGCCGGCCCGGACCTCGGTCCCGACCGCCGGCCCGGAGCTCGGTCCCGACCGCCGGCCCGGAGCTCGGTCCCGACCGCCGGCCCGGAGCTCGGTCCCGACCGCCGGCCCGGAGCTCGGTCCCGACCGCCACCCCGGACCTCGGTCCCGACCGCCACCCCGGAGCTCGGTCCCGACCGCCACCCCGGAGCTCGGTCCCGACCGCCACCCCGGAGCTCGGTCCCGACCGCCACCCCGGAGCTCGGTCCCGACCGCCACCCCGGAGCTCGGTCCCGACCGCCACCCCGGAGCTCGGTCCCGACCGCCACCCCGGAGCTCGGTCCCGACCGCCACCCCGGAGCTCGGTCCCGACCGCCACCCAGGAGCTCGGTCCCGACCGCCACCCCGGAGCTCGGTCCCGACCGCCACCCCGGAGCTCGGTCCCGACCGCCACCCCGGAGCTCGGTCCCGACCGCCACCCCGGAGCTCGGTCCCGACCGCCACCCCGGAGCTCGGTCCCGACCGCCACCCCGGAGCTCGGTCCCGACCGCCACCCCGGAGCTCGGTCCCGACCGCCACCCCGGAGCTCGGTCCCGACCGCCACCCCGGAGCTCGGTCCCGACCGCCACCCCGGAGCTCGGTCCCGACCGCCACCCCGGAGCTCGGTCCCGACCGCCACCCCGGAGCTCGGTCCCGACCGCCACCCCGGGCCTCGTTCCCGACCGCCACCCCGGTCGTTGGTTCCGAACGCCACCCTGGACCCTGCTTTCCACCGCCACCGCCCTCCCGGCCCTTGGGTCCGACCGCATTACCGGACGTTGGTTCCGAACGCCACCCCGGACCTTGTTTCCGTCCGCCATCCCGGACCGTGGTTCCGACCGCCACCCTGGACCTTGGGCCCGACCGCCACCCCGGACCTTGGTTCCGAACGCCACCCCCGACCTTGCTTCCGACCGCCTCCCCGACCTTGGTTCCGACCGCCTCCCCCGACCTTGGTTCCGACCGCCACTCCGGACCTTGGTTCCGACCGCCACCTTGGACCTTGGTTCCGACCGCCACCTTGGACCTTGGTTCCGACCGCCACCCCGGACCTTGGTTCCGACCGCCACACCGGACCTTGGTTCCGACCGCCACCCCGGTCGTTGGTTTCGACCGCCACCCCGGTGGTTCGTTCCGAACGCCACCCCGGTCATTGGTTCCGACCGCCACCCCGGTCATTGGTTCCGACCGCCACCTCGGACCTTGGTTCCGACCGCCACCTTGGACCTTGGTTCCGACCGCCACCCCGGACCTTGGTTCCGACCGCCACACCGGACCTTGGTTCCGACCGCCACCCCGGTCGTTGGTTTCGACCGCCACCCCGGTCGTTGGTTCCGACCGCCACCCCGGTCATTGGTTCCGAACGCCACCCCGGACCCTGCTTTCCACCGCCACCGCCACCCTGGTTCCGCCCACCACCCCTTTGTTCCGACCGCCCTCCAGGACCTTGGTTCCGATCTCCAACTTCGAACTTGTTTCCGACCGCCACCCCGGACCTTGGTTCCGACCGCCACCCCGGATCTTGATTCCGACCGCCACCCTGGACCTTGGTTCCGACCGCTAGCTCAGACGTTCGTTCCGCCCGCCATCCGCACCTTCGTTCCGCCTGCCAGCCCGGACGTTGGTTCCGACCGCATTACCGGACGTTGGTCCCGAACGCCACCCCGGACCTTGTTTCCGTCCGCCATCCCGGACCGTGGTTCCGACCGCCACCCTGGACCTTGGGCCCGACCGCCACCCCGGACCTTGCTTCCGAACGCCACCCCCGACCTTGCTTCCGACCGCCTCCCCGACCTTGGTTCCGACCGCCTCCCCCGACCTTGGTTCCGACCGCCTCCCCCGACCTTGGTTCCGACCGCCACTCCGGACCTTGGTTCCGACCGCCACCTCGGACCTTGGTTCCGACCGCCACCCCGGACCTTGGTTCCGACCGCCACACCGGACCTTGGTTCCGACCGCCACCCCGGTCGTTGGTTCCGACCGCCACCCCGGTCGTTCGTTCCGAACGCCACCCCGGACCCTGCTTTCCACCGCCACCGCCACCCTGGTTCCGCCCACCACCCCTTTGTTCCGACCGCCCTCCAGGACCTTGGTTCCGATCTCCACCTTCGAACTTGTTTCCGACCGCCACCCCGGACCTTGATTCCGACCGCCACCCTGGACCTTGGTTCCGACCGCTAGCTCAGACGTTCGTTCCGCCCGCCATCCGCACCTTCGTTCCGCCCGCCAGCCCGGACGTTGGTCCCGACCGCCAGCTCGGACCTTGGTCCCGACCGTCACCCCGGACTTTGGTCCCGACCGCCACCCCGGACCTTGGTCCCGACCGCCACCCCGGACCTTGGTCCCGACCGCCACCCCGGACCTTGGTCCCGACCGTCACCCCGGACCTTGGTCCCGACCGCCACCCCGGACCTTGGTCCCGACCGCCACCCCGGACCTTGGTCCCGACCGCCACCCCGGACCTTGGTCCCGACCGCCACCCCGGACCTTGGTCCCGACCGCCACCCCGGACCTTGGTCCCGACCGCCACCCCGGACCTTGGTCCCGACCGCCGGCCCGGACCTTGGTCCCGACCGCCACCCCGGACCTTGGTCCCGACCGCCGGCCCGGACCTTGGTCCCGACCGCCGGCCCGGACCTTGGTCCCGACCGCCACCCCGGACCTTGGTCCCGACCGCCGGCCCGGACCTTGGTCCCGACCGCCGGCCCGGACCTTGGTCCCGACCGCCGGCCCGGACCTTGGTCCCGACCGCCGGCCCGGACCTTGGTCCCGACCGCCGGCCCGGACCTTGGTCCCGACCGCCGGCCCGGACCTTGGTCCCGACCGCCGGCCCGGACCTTGGTCCCGACCGCCGGCCCGGACCTTGGTCCCGACCGCCGGCCCGGACCTTGGTCCCGACCGCCGGCCCGGACCTTGGCCCGACCGCCGGCCCGGACCTTGGTCCCGACCGCCGGCCCGGACCTTGGTCCCGACCGCCGGCCCGGACCTTGGTCCCGACCGCCGGCCCGGACCTTGGTCCCGACCGCCACCCCGGACCTTGGTCCCGACCGCCACCCCGGACCTTGGTCCCGACCGCCACCCCGGACCTTGGTCCCGACCGCCACCCCGGACCTTGGTCCCGACCGCCACCCCGGACCTTGGTCCCGACCGCCGGCCCGGACCTTGGTCCCGACCGCCGGCCCGGACCTTGGTCCCGACCGCCGGCCCGGACCTTGGTCCCGAACGCCGGCCCGGACCTTGGTCCCGACCGCCGGCCCGGACCTTGGTCCCGACCGCCGGCCCGGACCTTGGTCCCGACCGCCGGCCCGGACCTTGGTCCCGACCGCCGGCCCGGACCTTGGTCCCGACCGCCGGCCCGGACCTTGGTCCCGACCGCCGGCCCGGACCTTGGTCCCGACCGCCGGCCCGGACCTTGGTCCCGACCGCCGGCCCGGACCTTGGTCCCGACCGCCGGCCCGGACCTTGGTCCCGACCGCCGGCCCGGACCTTGGTCCCGACCGCCGGCCCGGACCTTGGTCCCGACCGCCGGCCCGGACCTTGGCCCGACCGCCGGCCCGGACCTTGGTCCCGACCGCCGGCCCGGACCTTGGTCCCGACCGCCGGCCCGGACCTTGGTCCCGACCGCCCCCCCGGAACTTGGTCCCGACCGCCACCCCGGACCTTGGTCCCGACCGCCACCCCGGACCTTGGTCCCGACCGCCACCCCGGACCTTGGTCCCGACCGCCACCCCGGACCTTGGTCCCGACCGCCACCCCGGACCTTGGTCCCGACCGCCACTCCGGACCTTGGTTCCGACCGCCACCTCGGACCTTGGTTCCGACCGCCACCCCGGACCTTGGTTCCGACCGCCACACCGGACCTTGGTTCCGACCGCCACCCCGGTCGTTGGTTCCGAACGCCACCCCGGACCCTGCTTTCCACCGCCACCGCCACCCTGGTTCCGCCCACCACCCCTTTGTTCCGACCGCCCTCCAGGACCTTGGTTCCGATCTCCACCTTCGAACTTGTTTCCGACCGCCACCCCGGACCTTGATTCCGACCGCCACCCCGGATCTTGATTCCGACCGCCACCCTGGACCTTGGTTCCGACCGCTAGCTCAGACGTTCGTTCCGCCCGCCATCCGCACCTTCGTTCCGCCTGCCAGCCCGGACGTTGGTTCCGACCGCATTACCGGACGTTGGTTCCAAACGCCGCCCCGGACCTTGTTTCCGTCCGCCATCCCGGACCGTGGTTCCGACCGCCACCCTGGACCTTGGGCCCGACCGCCACCCCGGACCTTGGTTCCGAACGCCACCCCCGACCTTGCTTCCGACCGCCTCCCCGACCTTGGTTCCGACTGCCTCCCCCGACCTTGGTTCCGACCGCCACTCCGGACCTTGGTTCCGACCGCCACCTCGGACCTTGGTTCCGACCGCCACCTTGGACCTTGGTTCCGACCGCCACCCCGGACCTTGGTTCCGACCGCCACACCGGACCTTGGTTCCGACCGCCACCCCGGTCGTTGGTTCCGACCGCCACCCCGGTCGTTGGTTCCGAACGCCACCCCGGACCCTGCTTTCCACCGCCACCGCCACCCTGGTTCCGCCCACCACCCCTTTGTTCCGACCGCCCTCCAGGACCTTGGTTCCGATCTCCACCTTCGAACTTGTTTCCGACCGCCACCCCGGACCTTGGTTCCGACCGCCACCCCGGATCTTGATTCCGACCGCCACCCTGGACCTTGGTTCCGACCGCTAGCTCAGACTTTCGTTCCGCCCGCCATCCGCACCTTCGTTCCGCCTGCCAGCCCGGACGTTGGTTCCGACCGCCAGCTCGGACCTTGGTCCCGACCGTCACCCCGGACCTTGGTCCCGACCGCCACCCCGGACCTTGGTCCCGACCGCCACCCCGTACCTTGGTCCCGACCGCCACCCCGGACCTTGGTCCCGACCGTCACCCCGGACCTTGGTCCCGACCGTCACCCCGGACCTTGGTCCCGACCGCCACCCCGGACCTTGGTCCCGACCGCCACCCCGGACCTTGGTCCCGACCGCCACCCCGGACCTTGGTCCCGACCGCCACCCCGGACCTTGGTCCCGACCGCCACCCCGGACCTTGGTCCCGACCGCCACCCCGGACCTTGGTCCCGACCGCCACCCCGGACCTTGGTCCCGACCGCCACCCCGGACCTTGGTCCCGACCGCCACCCCGGACCTTGGTCCCGACCGCCACCCCGGACCTTGGTCCCGACCGCCACCCCGGACCTTGGTCCCGACCGCCACCCCGGACCTTGGTCCCGACCGCCACCCCGGACCTTGGTCCCGACCGCCACCCCGGACCTTGGTCCCGACCGCCACCCCGGACCTTGGTCCCGACCGCCACCCCGGACCTTGGTCCCGACCGCCACCCCGGACCTTGGTCCCGACTGCCACCCAGGGGCTCGGTCCCGACCGCCACCCCGGGCCTCATTCCCGACCGCCACCCCGGTCGTTGGTTCCAAACGCCACCCTGGACCCTGCTTTCCACCGCCACCGCACTCCCGGCCCTTGGTTCCGACCGCATGACCGGACGTTGGTTCCGAACGCCACCCCGGACCTTGTTTCCGTCCGCCATCCCGGACCGTGGTTCCGACCGCCACCCTGGACCTTGGGCCCGACCGCCACCCCGGACCTTGGTTCTGAACGCCACCCCCGACCTTGCTTCCGACCGCCTCCCCGACCTTGGTTCCGACCGCCTCCCCCGACCTTGGTTCCGACCGCCACTCCGGACCTTGGTTCCGACCGCCACCTCGGACCTTGGTTCCGACCGCCACCCCGGACCTTGGTTCCGACCGCCACACCGGACCTTGGTTCCGACCGCCACCCCGGTCGTTGGTTCCGACCGCCACCCCGGTCGTTGGTTCCGAACGCCACCCCGGACCCTGCTTTCCACCGCCACCGCCACCCTGGTTCCGCCCACCACCCCTTTGTTCCGACCGCCCTCCAGGACCTTGGTTCCGATCTCCACCTTCGAACTTGTTTCCGACCGCCACCCCGGACCTTGGTTCCGACCGCCACCCCGGATCTTTATTCCGACCGCCACCCTGGACCTTGGTTCCGACCGCTAGCTCAGACGTTCGTTCCGCCCGCCATCCGCACCTTCGTTCCGCCTGCCAGCCCGGACGTTGGTTCCGACCGCCAGCCCGGACCTTGGTCCCGACCGCCACCCCGGACCTTGGTCCCGACCGCCACCCCGGACCTTGGTCCCGACCGCCACCCCGGACCTTGGTCCCGACCGCCACCCCGGACCTTGGTCCCGACCGCCACCCCGGACCTTGGTCCCGACCGCCACCCCGGACCTTGGTCCCGACCGCCACCCCGGACCTTGGTCCCGACCGCCACCCCGGACCTTGGTCCCGACCGCCACCCCGGACCTTGGTCCCGACCGCCACCCCGGACCTTGGTCCCGACCGCCACCCCGGACCTTGGTCCCGACCGCCGGCCCGGACCTTGGTCCCGACCGCCGGCCCGGACCTTGGTCCCGACCGCCGGCCCGGACCTTGGTCCCGACCGCCGGCCCGGACCTTGGTCCCGACCGCCGGCCCGGACCTTGGTCCCGACCGCCGGCCCGGACCTTGGTCCCGACCGCCGGCCCGGACCTTGGTCCCGACCGCCGGCGCGGACCTTGGTCCCGACCGCCGGCCCGGACCTTGGTCCCGACCGCCGGCCCGGACCTTGGTCCCGACCGCCGGCCCGGACCTTGGTCCCGACCGCCGGCCCGGACCTTGGTCCCGACCGCCGGCCCGGACCTTGGTCCCGACCGCCACCCCGGACCTTGGTCCCGACCGCCACCCCGGACCTTGGTCCCGACCGCCACCCCGGACCTTGGTCCCGACCGCCACCCCGGACCTTGGTCCCGACCGCCACCCCGGACCTTGGTCCCGACCGCCGGCCCGGACCTTGGTCCCGACCGCCGGCCCGGACCTTGGTCCCGACCGCCGGCCCGGACCTTGGTCCCGACCGCCGGCCCGGACCTTGGTCCCGACCGCCGGCCCGGACCTTGGTCCCGACCGCCGGCCCGGACCTTGGTCCCGACCGCCGGCCCGGACCTTGGTCCCGACCGCCGGCCCGGACCTTGGTCCCGACCGCCGGCCCGGACCTTGGTCCCGACCGCCGGCCCGGACCTTGGTCCCGACCGCCGGCCCGGACCTTGGTCCCGACCGCCACCCCGGACCTTGGTCCCGACCGCCACCCCGGACCTTGGTCCCGACCGCCACCCCGGACCTTGGTCCCGACCGCCACCCCGGACCTTGGTCCCGACCGCCACCCCGGACCTTGGTCCCGACCGTCACCCCGGACCTCGGTCCCGACCGCCACCCCGGACCTCGGTCCCGACCGCCACCCCGGGCCTCGGTCCCGACCGCCACCCCGGGCCTCGTTCCCGACCGCCACCCCGGACCTCGTTTCCGTCCGCCATCCCGGACCGTGGTTCCGACCGCCACCCTGGACCTTGGGCCCGACCGTCACCCCGGACCTTGGTTCTGAACGCCACCCCCGACCTTGCTTCCGACCGCCTCCCCGACCTTGGTTCCGACCGCCTCCCCCGACCTTGGTTCCGACTGCCACTCCGGACCTTGGTTCCGACCGCCACCTCGGACCTTGGTTCCGACCGCCACCCCGGACCTTGGTTCCGACCGCCACACCGGACCTTGGTTCCGACCGCCACCCCGGTCGTTGGTTCCGACCGCCACCCCGGTCGTTGGTTCCGAACGCCACCCCGGACCCTGCTTTCCACCGCCACCGCCACCCTGGTTCCGCCCACCACCCCTTTGTTCCGACCGCCCTCCAGGACCTTGGTTCCGATCTCCACCTTCGAACTTGTTTCCGACCGCCACCCCGGACCTTGGTTCCGACCGCCACCCCGGATCTTGATTCCGACCGCCACCCTGGACCTTGGTTCCGACCGCTAGCTCAGACGTTCGTTCCGCCCGCCATCCGCACCTTCGTTCCGCCCGCCAGCCCGGACGTTGGTCCCGACCGCCAACCCGGACCTTGGTCCCGACCGCCACCCCGGACCTTGGTCCCGACCGCCACCCCGGACCTTGGTCCCGACCGCCACCCCGGACCTTGGTCCCGACCGCCACCCCGGACCTTGGTCCCGACCGCCACCCCGGACCTTGGTCCCGACCGCCACCCCGGACCTTGGTCCCGACCGCCACCCCGGACCTTGGTCCCGACCGCCACCCTGGACCTTGGTCCCGACCGCCACCCCGGACCTTGGTCCCGACCGCCACCCCGGACCTTGGTCCCGACCGCCACCCCGGACCTTGGTCCCGACCGCCGGCCCGGACCTTGGTCCCGACCGCCGGCCCGGACCTTGGTCCCGACCGCCGGCCCCGGACCTTGGTCCCGACCGCCGGCCCGGACCTTGGTCCCGACCGCCGGCCCGGACCTTGGTCCCGACCGCCGGCCCGGACCTTGGTCCCGACCGCCGGCCCGGACCTTGGTCCCGACCGCCGCCCCGGACCTTGGTCCCGACCGCCACCCCGGACCTTGGTCCCGACCGCCACCCCGGACCTTGGTCCCGACCGCCGGCCCGGACCTTGGTCCCGACCGCCGGCCCGGACCTTGGTCCCGACCGCCGGCCCGGACCTTGGTCCCGACCGCCACCCCGGACCTTGGTCCCGACCGCCACCCCGGACCTTGGTCCCGACCGCCACCCCGGACCTTGGTCCCGACCGCCGGCCCGGACCTTGGTCCCGACCGCCGGCCCGGACCTTGGTCCCGACCGCCGGCCCGGACCTTGGTCCCGACCGCCGGCCCGGACCTTGGTCCCGACCGCCGGCCCGGACCTTGGTCCCGACCGCCGGCCCGGACCTTGGTCCCGACCGCCGGCCCGGACCTTGGTCCCGACCGCCGGCCCGGACCTTGGTCCCGACCGCCGGCCCGGACCTTGGTCCCGACCGCCGGCCCGGACCTTGGTCCCGACCGCCACCCCGGACCTTGGTCCCGACCGCCACCCCGGACCTTGGTCCCGACCGCCACCCCGGACCTTGGTCCCGACCGCCGGCCCGGACCTTGGTCCCGACCGCCGGCCCGGACCTTGGTCCCGACCGCCGGCCCGGACCTTGGTCCCGACCGCCGGCCCGGACCTTGGTCCCGACCGCCGGCCCGGACCTTGGTCCCGACCGCCGGCCCGGACCTTGGTCCCGACCGCCGGCCCGGACCTTGGTCCCGACCGCCGGCCCGGACCTTGGTCCCGACCGCCGGCCCGGACCTTGGTCCCGACCGCCGGCCCGGACCTTGGTCCCGACCGCCGGCCCGGACCTTGGCCCCGACCGCCGGCCCGGACCTTGGCCCCGACCGCCGGCCCGGACCTTGGTCCCGACCGCCGGCCCGGACCTTGGTCCCGACCGCCGGCCCGGACCTTGGTCCCGACCGCCGGCCCGGACCTTGGCCCGACCGCCGGCCCGGACCTTGGTCCCGACCGCCGGCCCGGACCTTGGTCCCGACCGCCGGCCCGGACCTTGGTCCCGACCGCCACCCCGGACCTTGGTCCCGACCGCCACCCCGGACCTTGGTCCCGACCGCCACCCCGGACCTTGGTCCCGACCGCCGGCCCGGACCTTGGTCCCGACCGCCGGCCCGGACCTTGGTCCCGACCGCCGGCCCGGACCTTGGTCCCGACCGCCGGCCCGGACCTTGGTCCCGACCGCCGGCCCGGACCTTGGTCCCGACCGCCGGCCCGGACCTTGGTCCCGACCGCCGGCCCGGACCTTGGTCCCGACCGCCGGCCCGGACCTTGGTCCCGACCGCCGGCCCGGACCTTGGTCCCGACCGCCGGCCCGGACCTTGGTCCCGACCGCCGGCCCGGACCTTGGTCCCGACCGCCGGCCCGGACCTTGGTCCCGACCGCCGGCCCGGACCTTGGTCCCGACCGCCGGCCCGGACCTTGGTCCCGACCGCCGGCCCGGACCTTGGTCCCGACCGCCGGCCCGGACCTTGGTCCCGACCGCCGGCCCGGACCTTGGCCCGACCGCCGGCCCGGACCTTGGTCCCGACCGCCGGCCCGGACCTTGGTCCCGACCGCCGGCCCGGACCTTGGTCCCGACCGCCGGCCCGGACCTTGGTCCCGACCGCCCCCCGGACCTTGGTCCCGACCGCCACCCCGGACCTTGGTCCCGACCGCCACCCCGGACCTTGGTCCCGACCGCCACCCCGGACCTTGGTCCCGACCGCCACCCCGGACCTTGGTCCCGACCGCCACCCCGGACCTTGGTCCCGACCGCCGGCCCGGACCTTGGTCCCGACCGCCGGCCCGGACCTTGGTCCCGACCGCCGGCCCGGACCTTGGTCCCGACCGCCGGCCCGGACCTTGGTCCCGACCGCCGGCCCGGACCTTGGTCCCGACCGCCGGCCCGGACCTTGGTCCCGACCGCCGGCCCGCACCTTGGTCCCGACCGCCACCCCGGACCTTGGTCCCGACCGCCACCCCGGACCTTGTTTCCGTTCCTACATCCCGGACCGTGGTTCCGACCGCCACCCTGGACCTTGGGCCCGACCGCCACCCCGGACCTTGGTTCTGAACGCCACCCCCGACCTTGCTTCCGACCGCCTCCCCGACCTTGGTTCCGACCGCCTCCCCCGACCTTGGTTCCGACCGCCACTCTGGACCTTGGTTCCGACCGCCACCTCGGACCTTGGTTCCGACCGCCACCCCGGACCTTGGTCCCGACCGCCACCCCGGACCTTGGTCCCGACCGCCGGCCCGGACCTTGGTCCCGACCGCCGGCCCGGACCTTGGTCCCGACCGCCGGCCCGGACCTTGGTCCCGACCGCCGGCCCGGACCTTGGTCCCGACCGCCGGCCCGGACCTTGGTCCCGACCGCCGGCCCGGACCTTGGTCCCGACCGCCGGCCCGGACCTTGGTCCCGACCGCCACCCCGGACCTTGGTCCCGACCGCCACCCCGGACCTTGTTTCCGTTCCTACATCCCGGACCGTGGTTCCGACCGCCACCCTGGACCTTGGGCCCGACCGCCACCCCGGACCTTGGTTCTGAACGCCACCCCCGACCTTGCTTCCGACCGCCTCCCCGACCTTGGTTCCGACCGCCTCCCCCGACCTTGGTTCCGACCGCCACTCCGGACCTTGGTTCCGACCGCCACCTCGGACCTTGGTTCCGACCGCCACCCCGGACCTTGGTTCCGACCGCCACCCCGGACCTTGGTTCCGACCGCCACCCCGGTCGTTGGTTCCGACCGCCACCCCGGTCGTTGGTTCCGAACGCCACCCCGGACCCTGCTTTCCACCGCCACCGCCACCCTGGTTCCGCCCACCACCGCTTTGTTCCGACCGCCCTCCAGGACCTTGGTTCCGATCTCCACCTTCGAACTTGTTTCCGACCGCCACCCCGGACCTTGGTTCCGACCGCCACCCCGGATCTTGATTCCGACCGCCACCCTGGACCTTGGTTCCGACCGCTAGCTCAGACGTTCGTTCCGCCCGCCATCCGCACCTTCGTTCCGCCCGCCAGCCCGGACGTTGGTCCCGACCGCCAACCCGGACCTTGGTCCCGACCGCCACCCCGGACCTTGGTCCCGACCGCCACCCCGGACCTTGGTCCCGACCGCCACCCCGGACCTTGGTCCCGACCGCCACCCCGGACCTTGGTCCCGACCGCCACCCCGGACCTTGGTCCCGACCGCCACCCCGGACCTTGGTCCCGACCGCCACCCCGGACCTTGGTCCCGACCGCCACCCCGGACCTTGGTCCCGACCGCCGGCCCGGACCTTGGTCCCGACCGCCACCCCGGACCTTGGTCCCGACCGCCACCCCGGACCTTGGTCCCGACCGCCACCCCGGACCTTGGTCCCGACCGCCGGCCCGGACCTTGGTCCCGACCGCCGGCCCGGACCTTGGTCCCGACCGCCGGCCCGGACCTTGGTCCCGACCGCCGGCCCGGACCTTGGTCCCGACCGCCGGCGCGGACCTTGGTCCCGACCGCCGGCCCGGACCTTGGTCCCGACCGCCGGCCCGGACCTTGGTCCCGACCGCCGGCCCGGACCTTGGTCCCGACCGCCGGCCCGGACCTTGGTCCCGACCGCCACCCCGGACCTTGGTCCCGACCGCCACCCCGGACCTTGGTCCCGACCGCCGGCCCGGACCTTGGTCCCGACCGCCGGCCCGGACCTTGGTCCCGACCGCCGGCCCGGACCTTGGTCCCGACCGCCGGCCCGGACCTTGGTCCCGACCGCCGGCCCGGACCTTGGTCCCGACCGCCGGCCCGGACCTTGGTCCCGACCGCCGGCCCGGACCTTGGTCCCGACCGCCGGCCCGGACCTTGGTCCCGACCGCCGGCCCGGACCTTGGTCCCGACCGCCGGCCCGGACCTTGGTCCCGACCGCCGGCCCGGACCTTGGTCCCGACCGCCGGCCCGGACCTTGGTCCCGACCGCCGGCCCGGACCTTGGTCCCGACCGCCGGCCCGGACCTTGGCCCGACCGCCGGCCCGGACCTTGGTCCCGACCGCCGGCCCGGACCTTGGTCCCGACCGCCGGCCCGGACCTTGGTCCCGACCCCCGGCCCGGACCTTGGTCCCGACCGCCGGCCCGGACCTTGGTCCCGACCGCCCCCCCGGACCTTGGTCCCGACCGCCACCCCGGACCTTGGTCCCGACCGCCACCCCGGACCTTGGTCCCGACCGCCACCCCGGACCTTGGTCCCGACCGCCACCCCGGACCTTGGTCCCGACCGCCACCCCGGACCTTGGTCCCGACCGCCACCCCGGACCTTGGTCCCGACCGCCGGCCCGGACCTTGGTCCCGACCGCCGGCCCGGACCTTGGTCCCGACCGCCGGCCCGGACCTTGGTCCCGACCGCCGGCCCGGACCTTGGTCCCGACCGCCACCCCGGACCTTGTTTCCGTTCCTACATCCCGGACCGTGGTTCCGACCGCCACCCTGGACCTTGGGCCCGACCGCCACCCCGGACCTTGGTTCTGAACGCCACCCCCGACCTTGCTTCCGACCGCCTCCCCGACCTTGGTTCCGACCGCCTCCCCCGACCTTGGTTCCGACCGCCACTCCGGACCTTGGTTCCGACCGCCACCTCGGACCTTGGTTCCGACCGCCACCCCGGACCTTGATTCCGACCGCCACACCGGACCTTGGTTCCGACCGCCACCCCGGTCGTTGGTTCCGACCGCCACCCCGGTCGTTGGTTCCGAACGCCACCCCGGACCCTGCTTTCCACCGCCACCGCCACCCTGGTTCCGCCCACCACCCCTTTGTTCCGACCGCCCTCCAGGACCTTGGTTCCGATCTCCACCTTCGAACTTGTTTCCGACCGCCACCCCGGACCTTGGTTCCGACCGCCACCCCGGATCTTGATTCCGACCGCCACCCTGGACCTTGGTTCCGACCGCTAGCTCAGACGTTCGTTCCGCCCGCCATCCGCACCTTCGTTCCGCCCGCCAGCCCGGACGTTGGTCCCGACCGCCAACCCGGACCTTGGTCCCGACCGCCACCCCGGACCTTGGTCCCGACCGCCACCCCGGACCTTGGTCCCGACCGCCACCCCGGACCTTGGTCCCGACCGCCACCCCGGACCTTGGTCCCGACCGCCACCCCGGACCTTGGTCCCGACCGCCACCCCGGACCTTGGTCCCGACCGCCACCCCGGACCTTGGTCCCGACCGCCACCCCGGACCTTGGTCCCGACCGCCACCCCGGACCTTGGTCCCGACCGCCACCCCGGACCTTGGTCCCGACCGCCACCCCGGACCTTGGTCCCGACCGCCATCTGGACCTTAGGTGCGATTGCCACCCCGGACTTTGTTTCCGGAACGCCACCCCGGACCTTGGTTCCGACCGCCACCCAGGACCTTGGTTTTGACCGCCACCCCGGACCTTGGTTCTGACCGCCATCTGGACCTTAGGTGCGATTGCCACCCCGGACTTTGTTTCCGGAACGCCACCCCGGACCTTGGTTCCGACCGCCACCCAGGACCTTGGTTTTGACCGCCTCCCTGGACCTTGGTTCCGACGGCCAACCCGGAGCTTGGTTCTGACCGCCATCTGGACCTTGGTTCCGACAGCCACTCCGGACCTTGTTTCCGACCGCCACCACGGACCTTGGTTCCGACAGCCGCCCCGGTCCTTGGTTCTGACCGCCACCCCGGACGTTGGTTCCGACCGCCACCCCGTACCTTGGTTCCGACCGCCACCCCGGACCTTCCTTCTGACCGCCACCCCGGACCTTGTTTCCGACCGCGACCCCGGACGTTGGTTCTGACCGCCACCCCGGAACTTGAATCTGACTGCCATCTGGACCTTGGTTCCGAACGACACCCCGGACCTTGGTCCCGATCGCCACCCCGGACATTGGTTCCGACCGCCACCCCGGACCTTGGTTCCGACCACCACCCCGGACCTTGGTTCCGACCGCCACCCCGGACCTTGGTTCTGACCGCATTCTGGACCTTGGGTCCGAATGCCACCCCGGACCTTGGTTCCGAACACCACCCTGGACCTTGGTTCTGACCGCCACCCCGGACCTTGGTTCTGACCGCCATCTGGACCTTGGTTCCGACGGCCAACCCGGACCTTGGTTCCGACAGCCACTCCGGACCTTGGTTCTGACCGCCACCCCGGACGTTGGTTCCTACCGCCACCCCGGACGTGGGTTCCGACCGCCACCCCGTACCTTGGTTACGCCCGCCACCCGGGACCTTTATTCCGACCGCCACCCAGGACCTTGGTTCCGACCGGCACCCCGGACCTTGGATCTGACCGCCATCTGCACCTTGGTTCCGAATGCCACACCGGATCTTGGTTCCGAGCGGCACCCAGGACATTGGATCTGACTGCCTCCCCAGACCTTGGTTCCGACGGCCACCCCGGACCTTCGTTCCGACCGCCACTCCGGACCTTGTTTCCGACCGCCACTCCGGACCTTGGTTACGACCGCCACCCCGGACCTTGGTTCTGACCGTCTTCTGGACCTTGGGTCCGACTGCCACCCCGGACTTTGGTTCCGAACGCCACCCCGGACCTTGGTTCCGACCGCCACCCCGGACCTTGGTTCCAACCGCCACCCCGGACCTTGGTTCTGACCGCCATCTGGACCTTGGGTCCGATTGCCACCACGGACTTTGTTTCCGGAATGCCACCCCGGACCTTGGTTCCGACCGCCACCCAGGACCTTGGTTCCGACGGCCAACCCGGACCTTGGTTCTGACCGCCATCTGGACCTTGGTTCCGACAGCCACTCCGGACCTTGGTTCCGACCGCCACCACGGACCTTCGTTCCGACAGCCACCCCCGTCCTTGGTTCTGACCGCCACCCCGGACGTTGGTTCCGACCGCCACCCCGCACCTTGGTTCCGACCGCCAACTGGACCTTGGTTCCGAACGCCACCCCGTACCTTGGATCCGACCGCCACCCCGGACCTTCCTTCTGACCGCCACCCCGGACGTTGCTTCCGACCGCTACCCCTGACGTTGGTTCTGACCGCAACCCCGGAACTTGGATCTGACTGCCATCTGGACCTTGGTTCCGAACGCCACCGCGGACCTTGGTCCCGACCGCCACCCCGGACCTTGGTTCCGACCGCCACCACGGACCTTGGTTCCGACAGCCACTCCGGTCCTTGGTTCTCACCGCCACCCCGGACGTTGGTTCGGTCCGCCACCCCGGACGTTGGTTCCGACCGCCACCCCGAACGTTGGTTCCGACCGCCACCCCGGACCTTGGTTCCGACCGCCACCCCGGACCTTGGTTCCGACCGCCACCCCGGACCTTGGTTCTGACCGCCACCACGGACCTTGGTTCCGACAGCCACTCCGGTCCTTGGTTCTGACCGCCACCCCGGACGTTGGTTCGGTCCGCCACCCCGGACGTTGGTTCCGACCGCCACCCCGAACGTTGGTTCCGACCGCCACCCCGGACCTTGGTTCCGACCGCCACCCCGGACCTTGTTTCCGACCGCCACCCCGGACCTTGTTTCCGACCGCCACCACGGAACTTGGATCTGACTGCCATCTGGACCTTGGTTCCGAACGCCACCCCGGACCTTGGTCCCGACCGCCACCCCTGACCTTGGTTCCGACCGCCACCCCGGACCTTGGTTCCGACCACCACCCCGGACCTTGGTTCCGACGGCCAACCCGGACCTTGGTTCCGACCGCCACCACGGACCTTGGTTCTGACCGCCACCCTGGACGTTGGTTCCTACCGCCACCCCGGACGTGGGTTCCGCCCGCCACCCCGTACCTTGGTTACGCCCGCCACCCGGGACCTTGGTTCCGACCGCCACCCCGGACCTTGGTTCCGACAGGCACCCCAGACCTTGGATCTGACCGCCATCTGGACCTTGGTTCCGAATGCCACACCGGATCTTGGTTCCGATCGGCACCCAGGACCTTGGTTCTGACCGCCTCCCGGACCTTGGTTCCGACGGCCACCCCGGACCTTGGTTCCGACCGCCACTCCGGACTTTGGTTCCGACAGTCACCCCGGACCTTGGTTTCGACCACCACCCCGGATCTTGGTTCCGACCGCCACTCCGGACCTTGGTCCCGACCGCCACCCCAGACCTTGGTTCCGACCGCCACCCCGGACCTTGTTTCCGACCGCCACCCCGGACCTTGGTTCAGACCGCCACCCCGGACCTTGGTTCCTACCGCCACCCGGGTCCTTGGTTCCGACCGCCACCCCGGACCTTGGTTCCGACAGCCACCCCGGACCTTGGTTCCGACAGCCACCCCGGACCTTGGTTCCGACCGCCACCCCGGACCTTGGATCCGACCGCCACCCCAGACCTTGGTTCCGACCGCCACCCCGCTCCTTGGTTCCGAACGCCACCCCGGACCTTGGTTCCGACCGCCACCCCGGACCTTGGATCCGACCGCCACCCCGGACCTTGGTTCCGACCGCCGCCCCGGACCTTGGTTCCGACCGCCACCCCGGACCTTGGTTCCGACCGCGACCCCAGACCTTGGTTCCGACCCCCAATCCGAACCTTGGTTCCGACCGCCACCCCGGACCTTGGTTCCGACCGCGACCCCGGACCTTGGTTCCGACCGCCACCCCGGACCTTGTTTCCGACCGCCACCCCGGACCTTGGTTCAGACCGCCACCCCGGACCTTGGTTCCTACCGCCACCCGGGTCCTTGGTTCCGACCGCCACCCCGGACCTTGGTTCCGACAGCCACCCCGGACCTTGGTTCCGACAGCCACCCCGGACCTTGGTTCCGACCGCCACCCCGGACCTTGGATCCGACCGCCACCCCAGACCTTGGTTCCGACCGCCACCCCGCTCCTTGGTTCCGAACGCCACCCCGGACCTTGGTTCCGACCGCCACCCCGGACCTTGGATCCGACCGCCACCCCGGACCTTGGTTCCGACCGCCGCCCCGGACCTTGGTTCCGACCGCCACCCCAGACCTTGGTTCCGACCCCCAATCCGGACCTTGGTTCCGACCGCCGCCCCGGACCTTGGTTCCGACCGCGACCCCAGACCTTGGTTCCGATCCCCAATCCGGACCTTGGTTCCGACCGCCACCCCGGACCTTGGTTCCGACCGCCACCCCGGACCTTGGTTCCGACCGCCACCCTGGACCTTGGTTCTGACCGCCACCCCGGACCTTGGTTCCGACCGCGACCCCAGACCTTGGTTCCGACCCCCAATCCGGACCTTGGTTCCGACCGCCACCCCGGACCTTGGTTCCAACCGCCACCCCGGACCTTGGTTCCGACCGCCACCCCGGACCTTGGTTCTGACCGCCATCTGGACCTTGGGTCCGAACGCCACACCGGACGTTGGTTCCGAACACCACCCCGGACCTTGGTTCCGAACACCACCCCGGACGTTGGTTCTGACCGCCACCCAGGACCTTGGTTCCGACGGCCAATCCGGACGTTGGTTCCAACAGCCACTCCGGACCTTCGTTCCCACCGCCACACCAGATGTTGGCTCCGACCGCCACCCCGGACCTTGGTTCCGAGCGCCACCACGGACCTTGGTTCTGACCGCCACCCCGGACGTTGCTTCCGACCGCGACCCCGGACGTTGGTTCTGACCACCACCCCATGCTTTGGTTCCGGCTGCCACCCTGGATCTTAGTTCCGACCGCCACCCCGGACCTTGGTTCTGACCGCCATCTGGACCTTGGGTCCGATTGCCACCCCGGACTTCGGTTCCGAACGCCATCCCGGACCTTGGTTCCGACCGCCACCCCGGACCTTGGTTCCGACCGCCACCCCGGACCTTGGTTCTGACCGCCATCTGGACCTTAGGTCCGATTGCCACCCCGGACTTTGTTTCCGGAACGCCACCCCGGACCTTGGTTCCTCCCGCCACCCAGGACCTTGGTTCTGACCGCCATCTGGACCTTGGTTCCGAAAGCCACTCCGGACCTTGTTTCCGACCGCCACCACGGACCTTGGTTCCGACAGCCGCCCCGGTCCTTGGTTCTGACCGCCACCCGGGACGTTGGTTCCGACCGCCACCCCGGACCTTGGTTCCGACCGCCACCTGGACCTTGGTTCCGACAGCCACCCCGGACCTTGGTTCCGACCGCCACCACGGACCTTGGTTCCGACCGCCACCCCGGGCGTTGTTTCCGACCGCCACCCCGGACCTTGGTTCCGAACGGCAGCCCGGACCTTGGTTCCGACCGCCACCCCGGACCTTGGTTCCGACCGCCACCCCGTACCTTGGTTCCGACCGCCACCCCGGACCTTCCTTCTGACCGCCACCCCGGACCTTGGTTCCGACCGCGACCCCGGACGTTGGTTCTGACCGCCACCCCGGTCCTTGGATCTGACTGCCATCTGGACCTTGGTTCCGAACGACACCCCGGACCTTGGTCCCGACCGCCACCCCGGACCTTGGTTCCGACCGCCACCCCGGACCTTGGTTCCGACCACCACCCCGGACCTTGGTTCCGACCGCCACCCCGGACCTTGGTTCTGACCGCATTCTGGACCTTGGGTCCGAATGCCACCCCGGACCTTGGTTCCGAACACCACCCTGGACCTTGGTTCTGACCGCCACCCCGGACCTTGGTCTGACCGCCATCTGGACCTTGGTTCCGACGGCCAACCCGGACCTTGGTTCCGACAGCCACTCCGGGCCTTGGTTCTGACCGCCACCCCGGACGTTGGTTCCTACCGCCACCCCGGACGTGGGTTCCGACCGCCACCCCGTATCTTGGTTACGCCCGCCACCCGGGACCTTTGTTCCGACCGCCACCCAGGACCTTGGTTCCGACCGGCACCCCGGACCTTGTATCTGACCGCCATCTGCACCTTGGTTCCGAATGCCACACCGGATCTTGGTTCCGAGCGGCATCCAGGACCTTGGTTCCGACCGCCACCCCGGACCTTGGATCCGACCGCCACCCCAGACCTTGGTTCCGACCGCCACCCCGCTCCTTGGTTCCGAACGCCACCCCGGACCTTGGTTCCGACCGCCACCCCGGACCTTGGATCCGACCGCCACCCCGGACCTTGGTTCCGACCGCCGCCCCGGACCTTGGCTCCGACCGCCACCCCGGACCTTGGTTCCGACCGCGACCCCAGACCTTGGTTCCGACCCCCAATCCGAACCTTGGTTCCGACCGCCACCCCGGACCTTGGTTCCGACCGCGACCCCGGACCTTGGTTCCGACCGCCACCCCGGACCTTGTTTCCGACCGCCACCCCGGACCTTGGTTCAGACCGCCACCCCGGACCTTGGTTCCTACCGCCACCCGGGTCCTTGGTTCCGACCGCCACCCCGGACCTTGGTTCCGACAGCCACCCCGGACCTTGTTTCCGACCGCCACCCCGGACCTTGGTTCAGACCGCCACCCCGGACCTTGGTTCCTACCGCCACCCGGGTCCTTGGTTCCGACCGCCACCCCGGACCTTGGTTCCGACCGCCACCCCGGACCTTGGATCCGACCGCCACCCCAGACCTTGGTTCCGACCGCCACCCCGCTCCTTGGTTCCGAACGCCACCCCGGACCTTGGTTCCGACCGCCACCCCGGACCTTGGATCCGACCGCCACCCCGGACCTTGGTTCCGACCGCCGCCCCGGACCTTGGTTCCGACCGCGACCCCAGACCTTGGTTCCGACCCCCAATCCGGACCTTGGTTCCGACCGCCACCCCGGACCTTGGTTCCGACCGCCACCCCAGACCTTGGTTCCGACCGCCACCCTGGACCTTGGTTCTGACCGCCACCCCGGACCTTGGTTCCGACCGCGACCCCAGACCTTGGTTCCGACCCCCAATCCGGACCTTGGTTCCGACCGCCACCCCGGACCTTGGTTCCGACCGCCACCCCGGACCTTGGTTCCGACCGCCACCCCGGACCTTGGTTCTGACCGCCATCTGGACCTTGGGTCCGAACGCCACACCGGACGTTGGTTCCGAACACCACCCCGGACCTTGGTTCCGAACACCACCCCGGACGTTGGTTCTGACCGCCACCCAGGACCTTGGTTCCGACGGCCAATCCGGACGTTGGTTCCAACAGCCACTCCGGACCTTCGTTCCCACCGCCACACCAGATGTTGGCTCCGACCGCCACCCCGGACCTTGGTTCCGAGCGCCACCACGGACCTTGGTTCTGACCGCCACCCCGGACGTTGCTTCCGACCGCGACCCCGGACGTTGGTTCTGACCACCACCCCATGCTTTGGTTCCGGCTGCCACCCTGGATCTTAGTTCCGACCGCCACCCCGGACCTTGGTTCTGACCGCCATCTGGACCTTGGGTCCGATTGCCACCCCGGACTTTGGTTCCGAACGCCATCCCGGACCTTGGTTCCGACCGCCACCCCGGACCTTGGTTCCGACCGCCACCCCGGACCTTGGTTCTGACCGCCATCTGGACCTTAGGTCCGATTGCCACCCCGGACTTTGTTTCTGGAACGCCACCCCGGACCTTGGTTCCTCCCGCCACCCAGGACCTTGGTTCTGACCGCCATCTGGACCTTGGTTCCGAAAGCCACTCCGGACCTTGTTTCCGACCGCCACCACGGACCTTGGTTCCGACAGCCGCCCCGGTCCTTGGTTCTGACCGCCACCCGGGACGTTGGTTCCGACCGCCACCCCGGACCTTGGTTCCGACCGCCACCTGGACCTTGGTTCCGACAGCCACCCCGGACCTTGGTTCCGACCGCCACCACGGACCTTGGTTCCGACCGCCACCCCGGACCTTGGTTCCGACCGCCACCCCGGACCTTGGTTCCGACCACCACCCCGGACCTTGGTTCCGACCGCCACCCCGGACCTTGGTTCTGACCGCATTCTGGACCTTGGGTCCGAATGCCACCCCGGACCTTGGTTCCGAACACCACCCTGGACCTTGGTTCTGACCGCCACCCCGGACCTTGGTCTGACCGCCATCTGGACCTTGGTTCCGACGGCCAACCCGGACCTTGGTTCCGACAGCCACTCCGGGCCTTGGTTCTGACCGCCACCCCGGACGTTGGTTCCTACCGCCACCCCGGACGTGGGTTCCGACCGCCACCCCGTATCTTGGTTACGCCCGCCACCCGGGACCTTTGTTCCGACCGCCACCCAGGACCTTGGTTCCGACCGGCACCCCGGACCTTGTATCTGACCGCCATCTGCACCTTGGTTCCGAATGCCACACCGGATCTTGGTTCCGAGCGGCATCCAGGACCTTGGTTCCGACCGCCACCCCGGACCTTGGATCCGACCGCCACCCCAGACCTTGGTTCCGACCGCCACCCCGCTCCTTGGTTCCGAACGCCACCCCGGACCTTGGTTCCGACCGCCACCCCGGACCTTGGATCCGACCGCCACCCCGGACCTTGGTTCCGACCGCCGCCCCGGACCTTGGTTCCGACCGCCACCCCGGACCTTGGTTCCGACCGCGACCCCAGACCTTGGTTCCGACCCCCAATCCGAACCTTGGTTCCGACCGCCACCCCGGACCTTGGTTCCGACCGCCACCCCGGACCTTGGTTCCGACCGCCACCCCGGACCTTGTTTCCGACCGCCACCCCGGACCTTGGTTCAGACCGCCACCCCGGACCTTGGTTCCTACCGCCACCCGGGTCCTTGGTTCCGACCGCCACCCCGGACCTTGGTTCCGACAGCCACCCCGGACCTTGTTTCCGACCGCCACCCCGGACCTTGGTTCAGACCGCCACCCCGGACCTTGGTTCCTACCGCCACCCGGGTCCTTGGTTCCGACCGCCACCCCGGACCTTGGTTCCGACCGCCACCCCGGACCTTGGATCCGACCGCCACCCCAGACCTTGGTTCCGACCGCCACCCCGCTCCTTGGTTCCGAACGCCACCCCGGACCTTGGTTCCGACCGCCACCCCGGACCTTGGATCCGACCGCCACCCCGGACCTTGGTTCCGACCGCCGCCCCGGACCTTGGTTCCGACCGCCACCCCGGACCTTGGTTCCGACCGCGACCCCAGACCTTGGTTCCGACCCCCAATCCGGACCTTGGTTCCGACCGCCACCCCGGACCTTGGTTCCGACCGCCACCCCAGACCTTGGTTCCGACCGCCACCCTGGACCTTGGTTCTGACCGCCACCCCGGACCTTGGTTCCGACCGCGACCCCAGACCTTGGTTCCGACCCCCAATCCGGACCTTGGTTCCGACCGCCACCCCGGACCTTGGTTCCGACCGCCACCCCGGACCTTGGTTCCGACCGCCACCCCGGACCTTGGTTCTGACCGCCATCTGGACCTTGGGTCCGAACGCCACACCGGACGTTGGTTCCGAACACCACCCCGGACCTTGGTTCCGAACACCACCCCGGACGTTGGTTCTGACCGCCACCCAGGACCTTGGTTCCGACGGCCAATCCGGACGTTGGTTCCAACAGCCACTCCGGACCTTCGTTCCCACCGCCACACCAGATGTTGGCTCCGACCGCCACCCCGGACCTTGGTTCCGAGCGCCACCACGGACCTTGGTTCTGACCGCCACCCCGGACGTTGCTTCCGACCGCGACCCCGGACGTTGGTTCTGACCACCACCCCATGCTTTGGTTCCGGCTGCCACCCTGGATCTTAGTTCCGACCGCCACCCCGGACCTTGGTTCTGACCGCCATCTGGACCTTGGGTCCGATTGCCACCCCGGACTTTGGTTCCGAACGCCATCCCGGACCTTGGTTCCGACCGCCACCCCGGACCTTGGTTCCGACCGCCACCCCGGACCTTGGTTCTGACCGCCATCTGGACCTTAGGTCCGATTGCCACCCCGGACTTTGTTTCTGGAACGCCACCCCGGACCTTGGTTCCTCCCGCCACCCAGGACCTTGGTTCTGACCGCCATCTGGACCTTGGTTCCGAAAGCCACTCCGGACCTTGTTTCCGACCGCCACCACGGACCTTGGTTCCGACAGCCGCCCCGGTCCTTGGTTCTGACCGCCACCCGGGACGTTGGTTCCGACCGCCACCCCGGACCTTGGTTCCGACCGCCACCTGGACCTTGGTTCCGACAGCCACCCCGGACCTTGGTTCCGACCGCCACCACGGACCTTGGTTCCGACCGCCACCCCGGGCGTTGTTTCCGACCGCCACCCCGGACCTTGGTTCCGAACGGCAGCCCGGACCTTGGTTCCGACCGCCACCCCGGACCTTGGTTCCGACCGCCACCCCGTACCTTGGTTCCGACCGCCACCCCGGACCTTCCTTCTGACCGCCACCCCGGACCTTGGTTCCGACCGCGACCCCGGACGTTGGTTCTGACCGCCACCCCGGACCTTGGATCTGACTGCCATCTGGACCTTGGTTCCGAACGACACCCCGGACCTTGGTCCCGACCGCCACCCCGGACCTTGGTTCCGACCGCCACCCCGGACCTTGGTTCCGACCACCACCCCGGACCTTGGTTCCGACCGCCACCCCGGACCTTGGTTCTGACCGCATTCTGGACCTTGGGTCCGAATGCCACCCCGGACCTTGGTTCCGAACACCACCCTGGACCTTGGTTCTGACCGCCACCCCGGACCTTGGTCTGACCGCCATCTGGACCTTGGTTCCGACGGCCAACCCGGACCTTGGTTCCGACAGCCACTCCGGGCCTTGGTTCTGACCGCCACCCCGGACGTTGGTTCCTACCGCCACCCCGGACGTGGGTTCCGACCGCCACCCCGTATCTTGGTTACGCCCGCCACCCGGGACCTTTGTTCCGACCGCCACCCAGGACCTTGGTTCCGACCGGCACCCCGGACCTTGTATCTGACCGCCATCTGCACCTTGGTTCCGAATGCCACACCGGATCTTGGTTCCGAGCGGCATCCAGGACCTTGGATCTGACTGCCTCCCCAGACCTTGGTTCCGACGGCCACCTCGGACCTTGGTTCCGACCGCCACTCCGGACCTTGGTTCCGACCGCCACTCCGGACCTTGGTTACGACCGCCACCCCGGACCTTGGTTCTGACCGCCATCTGGACCTTGGGTCCGACTGCCACCCCGGACTTTGGTTCCGAACGCCACCCCGGACCTTGGTTCCGACCGCCACCCCGGACCTTGGTTCTGACCGCCATCTGGACCTTGGGTCCGATTGCCACCCCGGACCTTGGTTCCGACCGCCACCCAGGACCTTGGTTTTGACCGTCTCCCTGGACCTTGGTTCCGACGGCCAACCCGGACCTTGGTTCTGACCGCCATCTGGACCTTGGTTCCGACAGCCACTCCGGACCTTGGTTCTGACCGCCACCCCGGACGTGGGTTCCGACCGCCACCCCGTACCTTGGTTACGCCCGCCACCCGGGACCTTTATTCCGACCGCCACCCAGGACCTTGGTTCCGACCGGCACCCCGGACCTTGGATCTGACCGCCATCTGCACCTTGGTTCCGAATGCCACACCGGATCATGGTTCCGAGCGGCACCCAGGACATTGGATCTGACTGCCTCCCCAGACCTTGGTTCCGACGGCCACCCCGGACCTTCGTTCCGACCGCCACTCCGGACCTTGTTTCCGACCGCCACTCCGGACCTTGGGTACGACCGCCACCCCGGACCTTGGTTCTGACCGTCTTCTGGACCTTGGGTCCGACTGCCACCCCGGACTTTGGTTCCGAACGCCACCCCGGACCTTGGTTCCGACCGCCACCCCGGACCTTGGTTCCAACCGCCACCCCGGACCTTGGTTCTGACCGCCATCTGGACCTTGGGTCCGATTGCCACCACGGACTTTGTTTCCGGAATGCCACCCCGGACCTTGGTTCCGACCGCCACCCAGGACCTTGGTTCCGACGGCCAACACGGACCTTGGTTCTGACCGCCATCTGGACCTTGGTTCCGACAGCCACTCCGGACCTTGGTTCCGACCGCCACCACGGACCTTCGTTCCGACAGCCACCCCCATCCTCGGTTCTGACCGCCACCCCGGACGTTGGTTCCGACCGCCACCCCGGACCTTGGTGCCGACCGCCACCTGGACCTTGGTTCCGAACGCCAGCCCGGACCTTGGTTCCGACCGCCACCCCGGACCTTGGTTCCCACTGCCACCCCGTACCTTGGATCCGACCGCCACCCCGGACCTACCTTCTGACCGCCACCCCGGACGTTGCTTCCGACCGCTACCCCGGACGTTGGTTCTGACCGCCACCCCGGAACTTGGATCTGACTGCCATCTGGACCTTGGTTCCGAACGCCACCGCGGATCTTGGTCCCGACCGCCACCCCGGACCTTGGTTCCGACCGCCACCCCGGACCTTGGTTCCGACCACCACCCCGGACCTTGGTTCCGACCGCCAACCCGGACCTTGGTTCTGACCGCCATCTGGACCTTGGGTCCGATTGCCACCCCGGACTTTGTTTCCGGAATGCCACCCCGGACCTTGGTTCCGACCGCCACCCAGGACCTTGGTTTTGACCGCCTCCCTGGACCTTGGTTCCGATGGCCAACCCGGACCTTGGTTCTGACCGCCATCTGGACCTTGGGTCCGACAGCCACTCCGGACCTTGGTTCCGACCGCCACCACGGACCTTGGTTCCGACAGCCACCCCAGTCCTTGGTTCTGACCGCCACCCCGGACGTTGGTTCCGATCGGCACCCAGGACCTTGGTTCTGACCGCCTCCCCAGACCTTGGTTCCGACGGCCACCCCGGACCTTGGTTCCGACCGCCACTCCGGACTTTGGTTCCGACCGCCACCCCGGACCTTGGTTCCGACCGCCACTCCGGACCTTGGTTACGACCGCCACCCCGGACCTTGGTTCTGACCGCCATCTGGACCTTGGGTCCGACTGCCACCCCGGACTTTGGTTCCGAACGCCACCCCGGACCTTGGTTCTGACCGCCACCTGGACCTTGGTTCCGAACGCCAGCCCGGACCTTGGTTCCGACAGCCACTCCGGACCTTGTTTCTGACCGCCACCCCGGACGTTGGTTCCTACCGCCACCCCGGACGTGGGTTCCGACCGCCACCCCGTACCTTGGTTACGCCCGCCACCCGGGACCTTTGTTCCGACCGCCACCCAGGACCTTGGTTCCGACCGGCACCCCGGACCTTGGATCTGACCGCCATCTGCACCTTGGTTCCGAATGCCACACCGGATCTTGGTTCCGAGCGGCACCCAGGACCTTGGATCTGACTGCCTCCCCAGACCTTGGTTCCGACGGCCACCCCGGACCTTCGTTCCGACCGCCACTCCGGACCTTGGTTCCGACCGCCACTCCGGACCTTGGTTACGACCGCCACCCCGGACCTTGGTTCTGACCGTCTTCTGGACCTTGGGTCCGACTGCCACCCCGGACTTTGGTTCCGACCGCCACCCCGGACCTTGGTTCCGACCGCCACCCCGGACCTTGGTTCCAACCGCCACCCCGGACCTTGGTTCTGACCACCATCTGGACCTTGGGTCCGATTGCCACCACGGACTTTGTTTCCGGAATGCCACCCCGGACCTTGGTTCCGACCGCCACCCAGGACCTTGGTTCCGACGGCCAACCCGGACCTTGGTTCTGACCGCCATCTGGACCTTGGTTCCGACAGCCACTCCGGACCTTGGTTCCGACCGCCACCACGGACCTTCGTTCCGACAGCCACCCCCGTCCTTGGTTCTGAACGCCACCCCGCACCTTGGTTCCGACCGCCACCCCGCACCTTGGTTCCGACCGCCAACTGGACCTTGGTTCCGAACGCCAGCCCGGACCTTGGTTCCGACCGCCACCCCGGACCTTGGTTCCCACTGCCACCCCGTACCTTGGATCCGACCGCCACCCCGGACCTTCCTTCTGACCGCCACCCCGGACGTTGCTTCCGACCGCTACCCCTGACGTTGGTTCTGACCGCAACCCCGGAACTTGGATCTGACTGCCATCTGGACCTTGGTTCCGAACGCCACCGCGGACCTTGGTCCCGACCGCCACCCCGGACCTTGGTTCCGACCGCCACCCCGGACCTTGGTTCCGACCACCACCCGGGACCTTGGTTCCGACCGCCACCACGGACCTTGGTTCCGACAGCCACTCCGGTCCTTGGTTCTGACCGCCACCCCGGACGTTGGTTCGGTCCGCCACCCCGGACGTTGGTTCCGACTGCCACCCCGAACGTTGGTTCCGACCGCCACCCCGGACCTTGGTTCCGACCGCCACCCCGGACCTTGTTTCCGACCGCCACCCCGGACCTTGGTTCCGAACGCCCGCCCGGACCTTGGTTCCGACCGCCACCCCGGACCTTGGTTCCGACCGCCACCCAGGACCTTGGTTCCGACGGCCAATCCGGACGTTGGTTCCGACAGCCACTCCGGACCTTCGTTCCCACCGCCACACCAGATGTTGGCTCCGACCGCCACCCCGGACCTTGGTTCCGAGCGCCACCAAGGACCTTGGTTCTGACCGCCACCCCGGACGTTGCTTCCGACCGCGACCCCGGACGTTGGTTCTGACCACCACCCCATGCTTTGGTTCCGGCTGCCACCCTGGATCTTAGTTCCGACCGCCACCCCGGACCTTGGTTCTGACCGCCATCTGGACCTTGGGTCCGATTGCCACCCCGGACTTTGGTTCCGAACGCCATCCCGGACCTTGGTTCCGACCGCCACCCCGGACCTTGGTTCCGACCGCCACCCCGGACCTTGGTTCCGACCGCCACCCCGGACCTTGTTTCCGACCGCCACCCCGGACCTTGGTTCCGAACGCCCGCCCGGACCTTGGTTCCGACCGCCACCCCGGACCTTGGTTCCGACCGCCACCCCGTACCTTGGTTCCGACCGCCACCCCGGACCTTCCTTCTGACCGCCACCCCGGACGTTGCTTCCGACCGCGACCCCGGACGTTGGTTCTGACCGCCACCACGGAACTTGGATCTGACTGCCATCTGGACCTTGGTTCCGAACGCCACCCCGAACCTTGGTCCCGACCGCCACCCCTGAGCTTGGTTCCGACCGCCACCCCGGACCTTGGTTCCGACAACCACCCCGGACCTTGGTTCCGACGGCCAACCCGGACCTTGGTTCTGACCGCTATCTGGACCTTGGTTCCGACAGCCACTACGGACCTTGGTTCCGACCGCCACCACGGACCTTGGTTCTGACCGCCACCCTGGCCGTTGGTTCCTACCGCCACCCCGGACGTGGGTTCCGCCCGCCACCCCGTACCTTGGTTACGCCCGCCACCCGGGACCTTGGTTCCGACCGCCACCCCGGACCTTGGTTCCGACAGGCACCCCAGACCTTGGATCTGACCGCCATCTGGACCTTGGTTCCGAATGCCACACCGGATCTTGGTTCCGATCGGCACCCAGGACCTTGGTTCTGACCGCCTCCCGGACCTTGGTTCCGACGGCCACCCCGGACCTTGGTTCCGACCGCCACTCCGGACTTTGGTTCCGACAGCCACCCCGGACCTTGGTTTCGACCGCCACCCCGGACCTTGGTTCCGACCGCCACTCCGGACCTTGGTCCCGACCGCCACCCCAGACCTTGGTTCCGACCGCCACCCCGGACCTTGTTTCCGACCGCCACCCCGGACCTTGGTTCAGACCGCCACCCCGGACCTTGGTTCCTACCGCCACCCGGGTCCTTGGTTCCGACCGCCACCCCGGACCTTGGTTACGACCGCCGCCCCGTACCTTGGTTCCGACCGCCACCCCGGACCTTGGTTCCGACCGCGACCCCAGACCTTGGTTCCGACCCCCAATCCGGACCTTCATTCCGACCGCCACCCCGGACCTTGGTTCCGACCGCCACCCCGGACCTTGGTTCTGACCGCCATCTGGACCTTGGGTCCGAACGCCACACCGGACCTTGGTTCCGAACACCACCCCGGACGTTGGTTCTGACCGCCACCCAGGACCTTGGTTCCGACGGCCAATCCAGACGTTGGTTCCGACAGCCACTCCGGACCTTCGTTCCCACCGCCACACCAGATGTTGGCTCCGACCGCCACCCCGGACCTTGGTTCCGAGCGCCACCACGGACCTTGGTTCTGACCGCCACCCCGGACGTTGCTTCCGACCGCGACCCCGGACGTTGGTTCTGACCACCACCCCATGCTTTGGTTCCGGCTGCCACCCTGGATCTTAGTTCCGACCGCCACCCCGGACCTTGGTTCTGACCGCCATCTGGACCTTGGGTCCGATTGCCACCCCGGACTTTGGTTCCGAACGCCATCCCGGACCTTGGTTCCGACCGCCACCCCGGACCTTGGTTCCGACCGCCACCCCGGACCTTGGTTCTGACCGCCATCTGGACCTTAGGTCCGATTGCCACCCCGGACTTTGTTTCCGGAACGCCACCCCGGACCTTGGTTCCGACCGCCACCCAGGACCTTGGTTTTGACCGCCTACCTGGACGTTGGTTCCGACGGCCAACCCGGAGCTTGGTTCTGACCGCCAGCTGGACCTTGGTTCCGAAAGCCACTCCGGACCTTGTTTCCGACCGCCACCACGGACCTTGGTTCCGACAGCCGCCCCGGTCCTTGGTTCTGACCGCCACCCGGGACGTTGGTTCCGACCGCCACCCCGGACCTTGGTTCCGACCGCCACCTGGACCTTGGTTCCGACAGCCACCCCGGACCTTGGTTCCGACCGCCACCCCGGGCGTTGTTTCCGACCGCCACCCCGGACCTTGGTTCCGACCGCCACCCCGGACCTTGGTTCCGACCGCCACCCCGGACCTTGGTTCCGACCGCCACCCCGTACCTTGGTTCCGACCGCCACCCCGTACCTTGGTTCCGACCGCCACCCCGGAACTTGGATCTGACTGCCATCTGGACCTTGGTTCCGAACGACACCCCGGACCTTGGTCCCGACCGCCACCCCGGACCTTGTTTCCAACCGCCACCCCAGACCTTGGTTCCGACCACCACCCCGGACCTTGGTTCCGACCGCCACCCCGGACCTTGGTTCTGACCGCATTCTGGACCTTGGGTCCGAATGCCACCCCGGACCTTGGTTCCGAACACCACCCTGGACCTTGGTTCTGACCGCCACCCCGGACCTTGGTCTGACCGCCATCTGGACCTTGGTTCCGACGGCCAACCCGGACCTTGGTTCCGACAGCCACTCCGGACCTTGGTTCTGACCGCCACCCCGGACGTTGGTTCCTACCGCCACCCCGGACGTGGGTTCCGACCGCCACCCCGTACCTTGGTTACGCCCGCCACCCGGGTACTTTGTTCCGACCGCCACCCAGGACCTTGGTTCCGACCGGCACCCCGGACCTTGTATCTGACCGCCATCTGCACCTTGGTTCCGAATGCCACACCGGATCTTGGTTCCGAGCGGCATCCAGGACCTTGGATCTGACTGCCTCCCCAGACCTTGGTTCCGACGGCCACCCCGGACCTTGGTTCCGACCGCCACTCCGGACCTTGGTTCCGACCGCCACTCCGGACCTTGGTTACGACCGCCACCCCGGACCTTGATTCCGACCGCGAACCCGGACCTTGGGTCCGACTGCCACCCCGGACTTTGGTTCCGAACGCCACCCCGGACCTTGGTTCCGACCGCCACCCTGGACCTTGGTTCCAACCGCCACCCCGGACCTTGGTTCTGACCGCCATCTGGACCTTGGGTCCGAACGCCACACCGGACCTTGGTTCCGAACACCACCCCGGACGTTGGTTCTGACCGCCACCCAGGACCTTGGTTCCGACGGCCAATCCGGACGTTGGTTCCGACAGCCACTCCGGACCTTCGTTCCCACCGCCACACCAGATGTTGGCTCCGACCGCCACCCCGGACCTTGGTTCCGAGCGCCACCACGGACCTTGGTTCTGACCGCCACCCCGGACGTTGCTTCCGACCGCGACCCCGGACGTTGGTTCTGACCACCACCCCATGCTTTGGTTCCGGCTGCCACCCTGGATCTTAGTTCCGACCGCCACACCGGACCTTGGTTCTGACCGCCATCTGGACCTTGGGTCCGATTGCCACCCCGGACTTTGGTTCCGAACGCCATCCCGGACCTTGGTTCCGACCGCCACCCCGGACCTTGGTTCCGACCGCCACCCCGGACCTTGGTTCTGACCGCCATCTGGACCTTAGGTCCGATTGCCACCCCGGACTTTGTTTCCGGAACGCCACCCCGGACCTTGGTTCCGACCGCCACCCAGGACCTTGGTTTTGACCGCCTACCTGGACCTTGGTTCCGACGGCCAACCCGGAGCTTGGTTCTGACCGCCATCTGGACCTTGGTTCCGAAAGCCACTCCGGACCTTGTTTCCGACCGCCACCACGGACCTTGGTTCCGACAGCCGCCCCGGTCCTTGGTTCTGACCGCCACCCGGGACGTTGGTTCCGACCGCCACCCCGGACCTTGGTTCCGACCGCCACCTGGACCTTGGTTCCGACAGCCACCCCGGACCTTGGTTCCGACCGCCACCACGGACCTTGGTTCCGACCGCCACCCCGGGCGTTGTTTCCGACCGCCACCCCGGACCTTGGTTCCGAACGCCAGCCCGGACCTTGGTTCCGACCGCCACCCCGGACCTTGGTTCCGACCGCCACCCCGGACCTTGGTTCCGACCGCCACCCCGTACCTTGGTTCCGACCGCCACCCCAGACCTTCCTTCTGACCGCCACCCCGGACCTTGGTTCCGACCGCGACCCCGGACGTTGGTTCTGACCGCCACCCCGGAACTTGGATCTGACTGCCATCTGGACCTTGGTTCCGAACGACACCCCGGACCTTGGTCCCGACCGCCACCCCGGACCTTGGTTCCGACCGCCACCCCGGACCTTGGTTCCGACCGCCACCCCGGACCTTGGTCTGACCGCCATCTGGACCTTGGTTCCGACGGCCAACCCGGACCTTGGTTCCGACAGCCACTCCGGACCTTGGTTCTGACCGCCACCCCGGACGTTGGTTCCTACCGCCACACCGGACCTTGTATTTGACCGCCATCTGCACCTTGGTTCCGAATGCCACACCGGATCTTGGTTCCGAGCGGCATCCAGGACCTTGGATCTGACTGCCTCCCCAGACCTTGGTTCCGACGGCCACCCCAGACCTTCGTTCCGACCGCCACTCCGGACCTTGGTTCCGACCGCCACTCCGGACCTTGGTTACGAAAGCCACCCCGGACCTTGGTTCTGACCGCCATCTGGACCTTGGGTCCGACTGCCACCCCGGACTTTGGTTCCGAACGCCACCCCGGACCTTGGTTCCAACCGCCACCCCGGACCTTGGTTCTGACCGCCATCTGGACCTTGGGTCCGATTGCCACCCCGGACTTTGTTTCCGGAATGCCACCCCGGACCTTGGTTCCGAACACCACCCTGGACCTTGGTCCTGACCGCCACCCCGGACCTTGGTTCTGACCGCCATCTGGACCTTGGTTCCGACGGCCAACCCGGACCTTGGTTCCGACAGCCACTCCGGAACTTGGTTCTGACCGCCACCCCGGACGTTCGTTCCTACCGCCACCCCGGACGTGGGTTCCGACCGCCTCCCCGTACCTTGGTTACGCCCGCCACCCGGGACCTTTGTTCTGACCGCCACCCAGGACCTTGGTTCCGACCGGCACCCCGGACCTTGGATCTGACCGCCATCTGCACCTTGGTTCCGAATGCCACACCGGATCTTGGTTCCGAGCGGCACCCAGGACCTTGGATCTGACTGCCTCCCCAGACCTTGGTTCCGACGGCCACCCCGGACCTTCGTTCCGACCGCCACTCCGGACCTTGGTTCCGACCGCCACTCCGGACCTTGGTTACGACCGCCACCCCGGACCTTGGTTCTGACCGCCATCTGGACCTTGGGTCCGACTGCCACCCCGGACTTTGGTTCCGAACGCCACCCCGGACCTTGGTTCCGACCGCCACCCCGGACCTTGGTTCCAACCGCCACCCCGGACCTTGGTTCTGACCGCCATCTGGACCTTGGGTCCGATTGCCACCCCGGACTTTGTTTCCGGAATGCCACCCCGGACCTTGGTTCCGACCGTCACCCAGGACCTTGGTTTTGACCGTCTCCCTGGACCTTGGTTCCGACGGCCAACCCGGACCTTGGTTCTGACCGCCATCTGGGCCTTGGTTCCGACAGCCACTCCGGACCTTGGTTCCGACCGCCACCACGGACCTTCGTTCCGACAGCCACCCCCATCCTCGGTTCTGACCGCCACCCCGGACCTTGGTTCCCACTGCCACCCCGTACCTTGGATCCGACCGCCACCCCGGACCTTCCTTCTGACCGCCACCCCGGACGTTGCTTCCGACCGCTACCCCGGACGTTGGTTCTGACCGCCACCCCGGAACTTGGATCTGACTGCCATCTGGACCTTGGTTCCGAACGCCACCGCGGACCTTGGTCCCGACCGCCACCCCGGACCTTGGTTCCGACCGCCACCCCGGACCTTGGTTCCGACCACCACCCCGGACCTTGGTTCCGACCGCCAACCCGGACCTTGGTTCTGACCGCCATCTGGACCTTGGGTCCGATTGCCACCCCGGACTTTGTTTCCGGAATGCCACCCCGGACCTTGGTTCCGACCGCCACCCAGGACCTTGGTTTTGACCGCCTCCCTGGACCTTGGTTCCGATGGCCAACCCGGACCTTGGTTCTGACCGCCATCTGGACCTTGGGTCCGACAGCCACTCCGGACCTTGGTTCCGACCGCCACCACGGACCTTGGTTCCGACAGCCACCCCGGTCCTTGGTTCTGACCGCCACCCCGGACGTTGGTTCCGATCGGCACCCAGGACCTTGGTTCTGACCGCCTCCCCAGACCTTGGTTCCGACGGCCACCCCGGACCTTGGTTCCAACCGCCACTCCGGACCTTGGTTACGACCGCCACCCCGGACCTTGGTTCTGACCGCCATCTGGACCTTGGGTCCGACTGCCACGCCGGACTTTGGTTCCGAACGCCACCCCGGACTTTGGTTCTGACCGCCACCTGGACCTTGGTTCCGAACGCCAGCCCGGACCTTGGTTCCAACCGCCAACCCGGACCTTGGTTCCGCCTGCCACCCCGTACCATGGTTCCAACCGCCACCCCGGACCTTCCTTCTGACCGCCACCCCGGAGGTTGCTTCCGACCGCGACCCCGGACCTTGGTTCCGACCGCCACCCCGGACCTTGGTTCCGACCACCACCCCGGACCTTGGTTCCGACCGCCAACCCGGACCTTGGTTCTGACCGCCATCTGGACCTTGGGTCCGATTGTCACCCCGGACTTTGTTTCCGGAATGCCACCCCGGACCTTGGTTCCGACCGCCACCCAGGACCTTGGTTCCGACGGCCAACCCGGACCTTGGTTTTAACCGCCATCTGGACCTTGGTTCCGACAGCCACTCCGGACCTTGGTTCCGACCGCCACCACGGACCTTGGTTCTGACAGCCACCCCGGTCCTTGGTTCTGACTGCCACCCCGGACGTTGGTTCCGACCGCCACCCCGGACCTTGGTTCCGACCGCCACCTGGACCTTGGTTCCGAACGCCAGCCCGGACCTTGGTTCCGACCGCCACCCCGGACCTTGGTTCCGACCGTCACCCCGTACCTTGGTTCCGACCGCCACCCTGGAACTTTCTTCTGACCGCCACCCCGGACGTTGCTTCCGACCGCGACCCCGGACGTTGGTTCTGACCGCCACCCCGGAACCTGGATCTGACTGCCATCTGGACCTTGGTTCCGAATGCCACCCCGGACCTTGGTCCCGACCGCCACCCCGGACCTTGGTTCCGACCGCCACCCCGGACCTTGGTTCCGACCACCACCCCGGACCTTGGTTCCGACCGCCACCCCGGACCTTGGTTCTGACCGCTATCTGGACCTTGGTTCCGAGCGCCACCACGGACCTTGGTTCCGACAGCCATCCCGGACCTTCCTTCTGACCGCTACCCCGGACGTTGCTTCCGACCATGACCCCGGACGTTGGTTCTGACCACCACCCCGTGCCTTGGTTACAGCTGCCACCCTGGACCTTAGTTCCGACCGCCACCCTGGACCTTGGTTCTGACCGCCATCTGGACCTTGGGTCCAACTGCCACCCCGGACTTTGGTTCCGAACGCCACCCCGGAGCTCGGTCCCGACCGCCACCCCGGGCCTCGGTCCCGACCGCCACCCCGGGCCTCGTTCCCGACCGCCACCCCGGTCGTTGGTTCCGAACGCCACCCTGGACCCTGCTTTCCACCGCCACCGCCCTCCCGGCCCTTGGTTCCGACCGCATTACCGGACGTTGGTTCCGAACGCCACCCCGGACCTTGTTTCCGTCCGCCATCCCGGACCGTGGTTCCGACCGCCACCCTGGACCTTGGGCCCGACCGCCACCCCGGACCTTGGTTCCGAACGCCACCCCCGACCTTGCTTCCGACCGCCTCCCCGGACCTTGGTCTGACCGCCATCTGGACCTTGGTTCCGACGGCCAACCCGGACCTTGGTTCCGACAGCCACTCCGGACCTTGGTTCTGACCGCCACCCCGGACGTTGGTTCCTACCGCCACACCGGACCTTGTATTTGACCGCCATCTGCACCTTGGTTCCGAATGCCACACCGGATCTTGGTTCCGAGCGGCATCCAGGACCTTGGATCTGACTGCCTCCCCAGACCTTGGTTCCGACGGCCACCCCAGACCTTCGTTCCGACCGCCACTCCGGACCTTGGTTCCGACCGCCACTCCGGACCTTGGTTACGAAAGCCACCCCGGACCTTGGTTCTGACCGCCATCTGGACCTTGGGTCCGACTGCCACCCCGGACTTTGGTTCCGAACGCCACCCCGGACCTTGGTTCCAACCGCCACCCCGGACCTTGGTTCTGACCGCCATCTGGACCTTGGGTCCGATTGCCACCCCGGACTTTGTTTCCGGAATGCCACCCCGGACCTTGGTTCCGAACACCACCCTGGACCTTGGTCCTGACCGCCACCCCGGACCTTGGTTCTGACCGCCATCTGGACCTTGGTTCCGACGGCCAACCCGGACCTTGGTTCCGACAGCCACTCCGGAACTTGGTTCTGACCGCCACCCCGGACGTTCGTTCCTACCGCCACCCCGGACGTGGGTTCCGACCGCCTCCCCGTACCTTGGTTACGCCCGCCACCCGGGACCTTTGTTCTGACCGCCACCCAGGACCTTGGTTCCGACCGGCACCCCGGACCTTGGATCTGACCGCCATCTGCACCTTGGTTCCGAATGCCACACCGGATCTTGGTTCCGAGCGGCACCCAGGACCTTGGATCTGACTGCCTCCCCAGACCTTGGTTCCGACGGCCACCCCGGACCTTCGTTCCGACCGCCACTCCGGACCTTGGTTCCGACCGCCACTCCGGACCTTGGTTACGACCGCCACCCCGGACCTTGGTTCTGACCGCCATCTGGACCTTGGGTCCGACTGCCACCCCGGACTTTGGTTCCGAACGCCACCCCGGACCTTGGTTCCGACCGCCACCCCGGACCTTGGTTCCAACCGCCACCCCGGACCTTGGTTCTGACCGCCATCTGGACCTTGGGTCCGATTGCCACCCCGGACTTTGTTTCCGGAATGCCACCCCGGACCTTGGTTCCGACCGTCACCCAGGACCTTGGTTTTGACCGTCTCCCTGGACCTTGGTTCCGACGGCCAACCCGGACCTTGGTTCTGACCGCCATCTGGGCCTTGGTTCCGACAGCCACTCCGGACCTTGGTTCCGACCGCCACCACGGACCTTCGTTCCGACAGCCACCCCCATCCTCGGTTCTGACCGCCACCCCGGACCTTGGTTCCCACTGCCACCCCGTACCTTGGATCCGACCGCCACCCCGGACCTTCCTTCTGACCGCCACCCCGGACGTTGCTTCCGACCGCTACCCCGGACGTTGGTTCTGACCGCCACCCCGGAACTTGGATCTGACTGCCATCTGGACCTTGGTTCCGAACGCCACCGCGGACCTTGGTCCCGACCGCCACCCCGGACCTTGGTTCCGACCGCCACCCCGGACCTTGGTTCCGACCACCACCCCGGACCTTGGTTCCGACCGCCAACCCGGACCTTGGTTCTGACCGCCATCTGGACCTTGGGTCCGATTGCCACCCCGGACTTTGTTTCCGGAATGCCACCCCGGACCTTGGTTCCGACCGCCACCCAGGACCTTGGTTTTGACCGCCTCCCTGGACCTTGGTTCCGATGGCCAACCCGGACCTTGGTTCTGACCGCCATCTGGACCTTGGGTCCGACAGCCACTCCGGACCTTGGTTCCGACCGCCACCACGGACCTTGGTTCCGACAGCCACCCCGGTCCTTGGTTCTGACCGCCACCCCGGACGTTGGTTCCGATCGGCACCCAGGACCTTGGTTCTGACCGCCTCCCCAGACCTTGGTTCCGACGGCCACCCCGGACCTTGGTTCCAACCGCCACTCCGGACCTTGGTTACGACCGCCACCCCGGACCTTGGTTCTGACCGCCATCTGGACCTTGGGTCCGACTGCCACGCCGGACTTTGGTTCCGAACGCCACCCCGGACTTTGGTTCTGACCGCCACCTGGACCTTGGTTCCGAACGCCAGCCCGGACCTTGGTTCCAACCGCCAACCCGGACCTTGGTTCCGCCTGCCACCCCGTACCATGGTTCCAACCGCCACCCCGGACCTTCCTTCTGACCGCCACCCCGGAGGTTGCTTCCGACCGCGACCCCGGACCTTGGTTCCGACCGCCACCCCGGACCTTGGTTCCGACCACCACCCCGGACCTTGGTTCCGACCGCCAACCCGGACCTTGGTTCTGACCGCCATCTGGACCTTGGGTCCGATTGTCACCCCGGACTTTGTTTCCGGAATGCCACCCCGGACCTTGGTTCCGACCGCCACCCAGGACCTTGGTTCCGACGGCCAACCCGGACCTTGGTTTTAACCGCCATCTGGACCTTGGTTCCGACAGCCACTCCGGACCTTGGTTCCGACCGCCACCACGGACCTTGGTTCTGACAGCCACCCCGGTCCTTGGTTCTGACTGCCACCCCGGACGTTGGTTCCGACCGCCACCCCGGACCTTGGTTCCGACCGCCACCTGGACCTTGGTTCCGAACGCCAGCCCGGACCTTGGTTCCGACCGCCACCCCGGACCTTGGTTCCGACCGTCACCCCGTACCTTGGTTCCGACCGCCACCCTGGAACTTTCTTCTGACCGCCACCCCGGACGTTGCTTCCGACCGCGACCCCGGACGTTGGTTCTGACCGCCACCCCGGAACCTGGATCTGACTGCCATCTGGACCTTGGTTCCGAATGCCACCCCGGACCTTGGTCCCGACCGCCACCCCGGACCTTGGTTCCGACCGCCACCCCGGACCTTGGTTCCGACCACCACCCCGGACCTTGGTTCCGACCGCCACCCCGGACCTTGGTTCTGACCGCTATCTGGACCTTGGTTCCGAGCGCCACCACGGACCTTGGTTCCGACAGCCATCCCGGACCTTCCTTCTGACCGCTACCCCGGACGTTGCTTCCGACCATGACCCCGGACGTTGGTTCTGACCACCACCCCGTGCCTTGGTTACAGCTGCCACCCTGGACCTTAGTTCCGACCGCCACCCTGGACCTTGGTTCTGACCGCCATCTGGACCTTGGGTCCAACTGCCACCCCGGACTTTGGTTCCGAACGCCACCCCGGAGCTCGGTCCCGACCGCCACCCCGGGCCTCGGTCCCGACCGCCACCCCGGGCCTCGTTCCCGACCGCCACCCCGGTCGTTGGTTCCGAACGCCACCCTGGACCCTGCTTTCCACCGCCACCGCCCTCCCGGCCCTTGGTTCCGACCGCATTACCGGACGTTGGTTCCGAACGCCACCCCGGACCTTGTTTCCGTCCGCCATCCCGGACCGTGGTTCCGACCGCCACCCTGGACCTTGGGCCCGACCGCCACCCCGGACCTTGGTTCCGAACGCCACCCCCGACCTTGCTTCCGACCGCCTCCCCGACCTTGGTTCCGACCGCCTCCCCCGACCTTGGTTCCGACCGCCACTCCGGACCTTGGTTCCGACCGCCACCTCGGACCTTGGTTCCGACCGCCACCTTGGACCTTGGTTCCGACCGCCACTCCGGACCTTGGTTCCGACCGCCACCTCGGACCTTGGTTCCGACCGCCACCTTGGACCTCGGTTCCGACCGCCACCCCGGACCTTGGTTCCGACCGCCACACCGGACCTTGGTCCCGACCGCCGGCCCGGACCTTGGTCCCGACCGCCGGCCCGGACCTTGGTCCCGACCGCCACCCCGGACCTTGGTCCCGACCGCCACCCCGGACCTTGGTCCCGACCGCCGGCCCGGACCTTGGTCCCGACCGCCGGCCCGGACCTCGGTCCCGTCCGCCGGCCCGGACCTCGGTCCCGACCGCCGGCCCGGACCTCGGTCCCGACCGCCGGCCCGGAGCTCGGTCCCGACCGCCGGCCCGGAGCTCGGTCCCGACCGGCGGCCCGGAGCTCGGTCCCGACCGGCGGCCCGGAGCTCGGTCCCGACCGCCGGCCCGGAGCTCGGTCCCGACCGCCACCCCGGACCTCGGTCCCGACCGCCACCCCGGAGCTCGGTCCCGACCGCCACCCCGGAGCTCGGTCCCGACCGCCACCCCGGAGCTCGGTCCCGACCGCCACCCCGGAGCTCGGTCCCGACCGCCACCCCGGAGCTCGGTCCCGACCGCCACCCCGGAGCTCGGTCCCGACCGCCACCCCGGAGCTCGGTCCCGACCGCCACCCCGGAGCTCGGTCCCGACCGCCACCCAGGAGCTCGGTCCCGACCGCCACCCCGGAGCTCGGTCCCGACCGCCACCCCGGAGCTCGGTCCCGACCGCCACCCCGGAGCTCGGTCCCGACCGCCACCCCGGAGCTCGGTCCCGACCGCCACCCCGGAGCTCGGTCCCGACCGCCACCCCGGAGCTCGGTCCCGACCGCCACCCCGGAGCTCGGTCCCGACCGCCACCCCGGAGCTCGGTCCCGACCGCCACCCCGGAGCTCGGTCCCGACCGCCACCCCGGGCCTCGGTCCCGACCGCCACCCCGGGCCTCGTTCCCGACCGCCACCCCGGTCGTTGGTTCCGAACGCCACCCTGGACCCTGCTTTCCACCGCCACCGCCCTCCCGGCCCTTGGGTCCGACCGCATTACCGGACGTTGGTTCCGAACGCCACCCCGGACCTTGTTTCCGTCCGCCATCCCGGACCGTGGTTCCGACCGCCACCCTGGACCTTGGGCCCGACCGCCACCCCGGACCTTGCTTCCGAACGCCACCCCCGACCTTGCTTCCGACCGCCTCCCCGACCTTGGTTCCGACCGCCTCCCCCGACCTTGGTTCCGACCGCCACTCCGGACCTTGGTTCCGACCGCCACCTTGGACCTTGGTTCCGACCGCCACCTTGGACCTTGGTTCCGACCGCCACCCCGGACCTTGGTTCCGACCGCCACACCGGACCTTGGTTCCGACCGCCACCCCGGTCGTTGGTTTCGACCGCCACCCCGGTGGTTCGTTCCGAACGCCACCCCGGTCATTGGTTCCGACCGCCACCCCGGTCATTGGTTCCGACCGCCACCTCGGACCTTGGTTCCGACCGCCACCTTGGACCTTGGTTCCGACCGCCACCCCGGACCTTGGTTCCGACCGCCACACCGGACCTTGGTTCCGACCGCCACCCCGGTCGTTGGTTTCGACCGCCACCCCGGTCGTTGGTTCCGACCGCCACCCCGGTCATTGGTTCCGAACGCCACCCCGGACCCTGCTTTCCACCGCCACCGCCACCCTGGTTCCGCCCACCACCCCTTTGTTCCGACCGCCCTCCAGGACCTTGGTTCCGATCTCCAACTTCGAACTTGTTTCCGACCGCCACCCCGGACCTTGGTTCCGACCGCCACCCCGGATCTTGATTCCGACCGCCACCCTGGACCTTGGTTCCGACCGCTAGCTCAGACGTTCGTTCCGCCCGCCATCCGCACCTTCGTTCCGCCTGCCAGCCCGGACGTTGGTTCCGACCGCATTACCGGACGTTGGTTCCGAACGCCACCCCGGACCTTGTTTCCGTCCGCCATCCCGGACCGTGGTTCCGACCGCCACCCTGGACCTTGGGCCCGACCGCCACCCCGGACCTTGCTTCCGAACGCCACCCCCGACCTTGCTTCCGACCGCCTCCCCGACCTTGGTTCCGACCGCCTCCCCCGACCTTGGTTCCGACCGCCTCCCCCGACCTTGGTTCCGACCGCCACTCCGGACCTTGGTTCCGACCGCCACCTCGGACCTTGGTTCCGACCGCCACCCCGGACCTTGGTTCCGACCGCCACACCGGACCTTGGTTCCGACCGCCACCCCGGTCGTTGGTTCCGACCGCCACCCCGGTCGTTCGTTCCGAACGCCACCCCGGACCCTGCTTTCCACCGCCACCGCCACCCTGGTTCCGCCCACCACCCCTTTGTTCCGACCGCCCTCCAGGACCTTGGTTCCGATCTCCACCTTCGAACTTGTTTCCGACCGCCACCCCGGACCTTGATTCCGACCGCCACCCTGGACCTTGGTTCCGACCGCTAGCTCAGACGTTCGTTCCGCCCGCCATCCGCACCTTCGTTCCGCCCGCCAGCCCGGACGTTGGTCCCGACCGCCAGCTCGGACCTTGGTCCCGACCGTCACCCCGGACTTTGGTCCCGACCGCCACCCCGGACCTTGGTCCCGACCGCCACCCCGGACCTTGGTCCCGACCGCCACCCCGGACCTTGGTCCCGACCGTCACCCCGGACCTTGGTCCCGACCGCCACCCCGGACCTTGGTCCCGACCGCCACCCCGGACCTTGGTCCCGACCGCCACCCCGGACCTTGGTCCCGACCGCCACCCCGGACCTTGGTCCCGACCGCCACCCCGGACCTTGGTCCCGACCGCCACCCCGGACCTTGGTCCCGACCGCCGGCCCGGACCTTGGTCCCGACCGCCACCACGGACCTTGGTTCCGACAGCCATCCCGGACCTTCCTTCTGACCGCTACCCCGGACGTTGCTTCCGACCATGACCCCGGACGTTGGTTCTGACCACCACCCCGTGCCTTGGTTACAGCTGCCACCCTGGACCTTAGTTCCGACCGCCACCCTGGACCTTGGTTCTGACCGCCATCTGGACCTTGGGTCCAACTGCCACCCCGGACTTTGGTTCCGAACGCCACCCCGGAGCTCGGTCCCGACCGCCACCCCGGGCCTCGGTCCCGACCGCCACCCCGGGCCTCGTTCCCGACCGCCACCCCGGTCGTTGGTTCCGAACGCCACCCTGGACCCTGCTTTCCACCGCCACCGCCCTCCCGGCCCTTGGTTCCGACCGCATTACCGGACGTTGGTTCCGAATGCCACCCCGGACCTTGTTTCCGTCCGCCATCCCGGACCGTGGTTCCGACCGCCACCCTGGACCTTGGGCCCGACCGCCACCCCGGACCTTGGTTCCGAACGCCACCCCCGACCTTGCTTCCGACCGCCTCCCCGACCTTGGTTCCGACCGCCTCCCCCGACCTTGGTTCCGACCGCCACTCCGGACCTTGGTTCCGACCGCCACCTCGGACCTTGGTTCCGACCGCCACCTTGGACCTTGGTTCCGACCGCCACTCCGGACCTTGGTTCCGACCGCCACCTCGGACCTTGGTTCCGACCGCCACCTTGGACCTCGGTTCCGACCGCCACCCCGGACCTTGGTTCCGACCGCCGGCCCGGACCTTGGTCCCGACCGCCGGCCCGGACCTTGGTCCCGACCGCCACCCCGGACCTTGGTCCCGACCGCCACCCCGGACCTTGGTCCCGACCGCCGGCCCGGACCTCGGTCCCGTCCGCCGGCCCGGACCTCGGTCCCGACCGCCGGCCCGGACCTCGGTCCCGACCGCCGGCCCGGAGCTCGGTCCCGACCGCCGGCCCGGAGCTCGGTCCCGACCGGCGGCCCGGAGCTCGGTCCCGACCGCCGGCCCGGAGCTCGGTCCCGACCGCCACCCCGGACCTCGGTCCCGACCGCCACCCCGGAGCTCGGTCCCGACCGCCACCCCGGAGCTCGGTCCCGACCGCCACCCCGGAGCTCGGTCCCGACCGCCACCCCGGAGCTCGGTCCCGACCGCCACCCCGGAGCTCGGTCCCGACCGCCACCCCGGAGCTCGGTCCCGACCGCCACCCCGGAGCTCGGTCCCGACCGCCACCCAGGAGCTCGGTCCCGACCGCCACCCCGGAGCTCGGTCCCGACCGCCACCCCGGAGCTCGGTCCCGACCGCCACCCCGGAGCTCGGTCCCGACCGCCACCCCGGAGCTCGGTCCCGACCGCCACCCCGGAGCTCGGTCCCGACCGCCACCCCGGAGCTCGGTCCCGACCGCCACCCCGGAGCTCGGTCCCGACCGCCACCCCGGGCCTCGGTCCCGACCGCCACCCCGGGCCTCGTTCCCGACCGCCACCCCGGTCGTTGGTTCCGAACGCCACCCTGGACCCTGCTTTCCACCGCCACCGCCCTCCCGGCCCTTGGGTCCGACCGCATTACCGGACGTTGGTTCCGAACGCCGCCCCGGACCTTGTTTCCGTCCGCCATCCCGGACCGTGGTTCCGACCGCCACCCTGGACCTTGGGCCCGACCGCCACCCCGGACCTTGCTTCCGAACGCCACCCCCGACCTTGCTTCCGACCGCCTCCCCGACCTTGGTTCCGACCGCCTCCCCCGACCTTGGTTCCGACCGCCACTCCGGACCTTGGTTCCGACCGCCACCTTGGACCTTGGTTCCGACCGCCACCTTGGACCTTGGTTCCGACCGCCACCCCGGACCTTGGTTCCGACCGCCACACCGGACCTTGGTTCCGACCGCCACCCCGGTCGTTGGTTTCGACCGCCACCCCGGTGGTTCGTTCCGAACGCCACCCCGGTCATTGGTTCCGACCGCCACCCCGGTCATTGGTTCCGACCGCCACCTCGGACCTTGGTTCCGACCGCCACCTTGGACCTTGGTTCCGACCGCCACCCCGGACCTTGGTTCCGACCGCCACACCGGACCTTGGTTCCGACCGCCACCCCGGTCGTTGGTTTCGACCGCCACCCCGGTCGTTGGTTCCGACCGCCACCCCGGTCATTGGTTCCGAACGCCACCCCGGACCCTGCTTTCCACCGCCACCGCCACCCTGGTTCCGCCCACCACCCCTTTGTTCCGACCGCCCTCCAGGACCTTGGTTCCGATCTCCAACTTCGAACTTGTTTCCGACCGCCACCCCGGACCTTGGTTCCGACCGCCACCCCGGATCTTGATTCCGACCGCCACCCTGGACCTTGGTTCCGACCGCTAGCTCAGACGTTCGTTCCGCCCGCCATCCGCACCTTCGTTCCGCCTGCCAGCCCGGACGTTGGTTCCGACCGCATTCCCGGACGTTGGTTCCGAACGCCACCCCGGACCTTGTTTCCGTCCGCCATCCCGGACCGTGGTTCCGACCGCCACCCTGGACCTTGGGCCCGACCGCCACCCCGGACCTTGCTTCCGAACGCCACCCCCGACCTTGCTTCCGACCGCCTCCCCGACCTTGGTTCCGACCGCCTCCCCCGACCTTGGTTCCGACCGCCTCCCCCGACCTTGGTTCCGACCGCCACTCCGGACCTTGGTTCCGACCGCCACCTCGGACCTTGGTTCCGACCGCCACCCCGGACCTTGGTTCCGACCGCCACACCGGACCTTGGTTCCGACCGCCACCCCGGTCGTTGGTTCCGACCGCCACCCCGGTCGTTCGTTCCGAACGCCACCCCGGACCCTGCTTTCCACCGCCACCGCCACCCTGGTTCCGCCCACCACCCCTTTGTTCCGACCGCCCTCCAGGACCTTGGTTCCGATCTCCACCTTCGAACTTGTTTCCGACCGCCACCCCGGACCTTGATTCCGACCGCCACCCTGGACCTTGGTTCCGACCGCTAGCTCAGACGTTCGTTCCGCCCGCCATCCGCACCTTCGTTCCGCCCGCCAGCCCGGACGTTGGTCCCGACCGCCAGCTCGGACCTTGGTCCCGACCGTCACCCCGGACTTTGGTCCCGACCGCCACCCCGGACCTTGGTCCCGACCGCCACCCCGGACCTTGGTCCCGACCGCCACCCCGGACCTTGGTCCCGACCGTCACCCCGGACCTTGGTCCCGACCGCCACCCCGGACCTTGGTCCCGACCGCCACCCCGGACCTTGGTCCCGACCGCCACCCCGGACCTTGGTCCCGACCGCCACCCCGGACCTTGGTCCCGACCGCCACACCGGACCTTGGTCCCGACCGCCACCCCGGACCTTGGTCCCGACCGCCGGCCCGGACCTTGGTCCCGACCGCCGGCCCGGACCTTGGTCCCGACCGCCACCCCGGACCTTGGTCCCGACCGCCGGCCCGGACCTTGGTCCCGACCGCCACCCCGGACCTTGGTCCCGACCGCCGGCCCGGACCTTGGTCCCGACCGCCGGCCCGGACCTTGGTCCCGACCGCCGGCCCGGACCTTGGTCCCGACCGCCGGCCCGGACCTTGGTCCCGACCGCCGGCCCGGACCTTGGTCCCGACTGCCGGCCCGGACCTTGGTCCCGACCGCCGGCCCGGACCTTGGTCCCGACCGCCGGCCCGGACCTTGGCCCGACCGCCGGCCCGGACCTTGGTCCCGACCGCCGGCCCGGACCTTGGTCCCGACCGCCGGCCCGGACCTTGGTCCCGACCGCCGGCCCGGACCTTGGTCCCGACCGCCACCCCGGACCTTGGTCCCGACCGCCACCCCGGACCTTGGTCCCGACCGCCACCCCGGACCTTGGTCCCGACCGCCACCCCGGACCTTGGTCCCGACCGCCGGCCCGGACCTTGGTCCCGACCGCCGGCCCGGACCTTGGTCCCGACCGCCGGCCCGGACCTTGGTCCCGACCGCCGGCCCGGACCTTGGTCCCGACCGCCGGCCCGGACCTTGGTCCCGACCGCCGGCCCGGACCTTGGTCCCGACCGCCGGCCCGGACCTTGGTCCCGACCGCCGGCGCGGACCTTGGTCCCGACCGCCGGCCCGGACCTTGGTCCCGACCGCCGGCCCGGACCTTGGTCCCGACCGCCGGCCCGGACCTTGGTCCCGACCGCCGGCCCGGACCTTGGTCCCGACCGCCGGCCCGGACCTTGGTCCCGACCGCCGGCCCGGACCTTGGTCCCGACCGCCGGCCCGGACCTTGGCCCGACCGCCGGCCCGGACCTTGGTCCCGACCGCCGGCCCGGACCTTGGTCCCGACCGCCGGCCTGGACCTTGGTCCCGACCGCCCCCCGGAACTTGGTCCCGACCGCCACCCCGGACCTTGGTCCCGACCGCCACCCCGGACCTTGGTCCCGACCGCCACCCCGGACCTTGGTCCCGACCGCCACCCCGGACCTTGGTCCCGACCGCCACTCCGGACCTTGGTTCCGACCGCCACCCCGGACCTTGGTTCCGACCGCCACCCCGGACCTTGGTTCCGACCGCCACACCGGACCTTGGTTCCGACCGCCACCCCGGTCGTTGGTTCCGAACGCCACCCCGGACCCTGCTTTCCACCGCCACCGCCACCCTGGTTCCGCCCACCACCCCTTTGTTCCGACCGCCCTCCAGGACCTTGGTTCCGATCTCCACCTTCGAACTTGTTTCCGACCGCCACCCCGGACCTTGATTCCGACCGCCACCCCGGATCTTGATTCCGACCGCCACCCTGGACCTTGGTTCCGACCGCTAGCTCAGACGTTCGTTCCGCCCGCCATCCGCACCTTCGTTCCGCCTGCCAGCCCGGACGTTGGTTCCGACCGCATTACCGGACGTTGGTTCCAAACGCCGCCCCGGACCTTGTTTCCGTCCGCCATCCCGGACCGTGGTTCCGACCGCCACCCTGGACCTTGGGCCCGACCGCCACCCCGGACCTTGGTTCCGAACGCCACCCCCGACCTTGCTTCCGACCGCCTCCCCGACCTTGGTTCCGACTGCCTCCCCCGACCTTGGTTCCGACCGCCACTCCGGACCTTGGTTCCGACCGCCACCTCGGACCTTGGTTCCGACCGCCACCTTGGACCTTGGTTCCGACCGCCACCCCGGACCTTGGTTCCGACCGCCACACCGGACCTTGGTTCCGACCGCCACCCCGGTCGTTGGTTCCGACCGCCACCCCGGTCGTTGGTTCCGAACGCCACCCCGGACCCTGCTTTCCACCGCCACCGCCACCCTGGTTCCGCCCACCACCCCTTTGTTCCGACCGCCCTCCAGGACCTTGGTTCCGATCTCCACCTTCGAACTTGTTTCCGACCGCCACCCCGGACCTTGGTTCCGACCGCCACCCCGCATCTTGATTCCGACCGCCACCCTGGACCTTGGTTCCGACCGCTAGCTCAGACTTTCGTTCCGCCCGCCATCCGCACCTTCGTTCCGCCTGCCAGCCCGGACGTTGGTTCCGACCGCCAGCTCGGACCTTGGTCCCGACCGTCACCCCGGACCTTGGTCCCGACCGCCACCCCGGACCTTGGTCCCGACCGCCACCCCGTACCTTGGTCCCGACCGCCACCCCGGACCTTGGTCCCGACCGTCACCCCGGACCTTGGTCCCGACCGTCACCCCGGACCTTGGTCCCGACCGCCACCCCGGACCTTGGTCCCGACCGCCACCCCGGACCTTGGTCCCGACCGCCACCCCGGACCTTGGTCCCGACCGCCACCCCGGACCTTGGTCCCGACCGCCACCCCGGACCTTGGTCCCGACCGCCACCCCGGACCTTGGTCCCGACCGCCACCCCGGACCTTGGTCCCGACAGCCACCCCGGACCTTGGTCCCGACCGCCACCCCGGACCTTGGTCCCGACCGCCACCCCGGACCTTGGTCCCGACCGCCACCCCGGACCTTGGTCCCGACCGCCACCCCGGACCTTGGTCCCGACTGCCACCCAGGGGCTCGGTCCCGACCGCCACCCCGGGCCTCATTCCCGACCGCCACCCCGGTCGTTGGTTCCAAACGCCACCCTGGACCCTGCTTTCCACCGCCACCGCACTCCCGGCCCTTGGTTCCGACCGCATGACCGGACGTTGGTTCCGAACGCCACCCCGGACCTTGTTTCCGTCCGCCATCCCGGACCGTGGTTCCGACCGCCACCCTGGCCCTTGGGCCCGACCGCCACCCCGGACCTTGGTTCTGAACGCCACCCCCGACCTTGCTTCCGACCGCCTCCCCGACCTTGGTTCCGACCGCCTCCCCCGACCTTGGTTCCGACCGCCACTCCGGACCTTGGTTCCGACCGCCACCTCGGACCTTGGTTCCGACCGCCACCCCGGACCTTGGTTCCGACCGCCACCCCGGTCGTTGGTTCCGACCGCCACCCCGGTCGTTGGTTCCGAACGCCACCCCGGACCCTGCTTTCCACCGCCACCGCCACCCTGGTTCCGCCCACCACCCCTTTGTTCCGACCGCCCTCCAGGACCTTGGTTCCGATCTCCACCTTCGAACTTGTTTCCGACCGCCACCCCGGACCTTGGTTCCGACCGCCACCCCGGATCTTGATTCCGACCGCCACCCTGGACCTTGGTTCCGACCGCTAGCTCAGACGTTCGTTCCGCCCGCCATCCGCACCTTCGTTCCGCCTGCCAGCCCGGACGTTGGTTCCGACCGCCAGCCCGGACCTTGGTCCCGACCGCCAGCCCGGACGTTGGGTCCGACCGCCAGCCCGGACCTTGGTCCCGACCGCCACCCCGGACCTTGGTCCCGACCGCCACCCCGGACCTTGGTCCCGACCGCCACCCCGGACCTTGGTCCCGACCGCCACCCCCGGACCTTGGTCCCGACCGCCACCCCGGACCTTGGTCCCGACCGCCACCCCGGACCTTGGTCCCGACCGCCACCCCGGACCTTGGTCCCGACCGCCACCCCGGACCTTGGTCCCGACCGCCACCCCGGACCTTGGTCCCGACCGCCGGCCCGGACCTTGGTCCCGACCGCCGGCCCGGACCTTGGTCCCGACCGCCGGCCCGGACCTTGGTCCCGACCGCCGGCCCGGACCTTGGTCCCGACCGCCGGCCCGGACCTTGGTCCCGACCGCCGGCCCGGACCTTGGTCCCGACCGCCGGCCCGGACCTTGGTCCCGACCGCCGGCCCGGACCTTGGTCCCGACCGCCGGCCCGGACCTTGGTCCCGACCGCCACCCCGGACCTTGGTCCCGGCCGCCACCCCGGACCTTGGTCCCGACCGCCACCCCGGACCTTGGTCCCGACCGCCACCCCGGACCTTGGTTCCGACCGCCACCCCGGATCTTGATTCCGACCGCCACCCTGGACCTTGGTTCCGACCGCTAGCTCAGACGTTCGTTCCGCCCGCCATCCGCACCTTCGTTCCGCCCGCCAACCCGGACCTTGGTCCCGACCGCCACCCCGGACCTTGGTCCCGACCGCCACCCCGGACCTTGGTCCCGACCGCCACCCCGGACCTTGGTCCCGACCGCCACCCCGGACCTTGGTCCCGACCGCCACCCCGGACCTTGGTCCCGACCGCCACCCCGGACCTTGGTCACGACCGACACCCCGGACCTTGGTCCCGACCGCCACCCCGGACCTTGGTCCCGACCGCCACCCCGGACCTTGGTCCCGACCGCCACCCCGGACCTTGGTCCCGACCGCCGGCCCGGACCTTGGTCCCGACCGCCGGCCCGGACCTTGGTCCCGACCGCCGGCCCGGACCTTGGTCCCGACCGCCGGCCCGGACCTTGGTCCCGACCGCCGGCCCGGACCTTGGTCCCGACCGCCGGCCCGGACCTTGGTCCCGACCGCCGGCGCGGACCTTGGTCCCGACCGCCGGCCCGGACCTTGGTCCCGACCGCCGGCCCGGACCTTGGTCCCGACCGCCGGCCCGGACCTTGGTCCCGACCGCCGGCCCGGACCTTGGTCCCGACCGCCACCCCGGACCTTGGTCCCGACCGCCACCCCGGACCTTGGTCCCGACCGCCACCCCGGACCTTGGTCCCGACCGCCGGCCCGGACCTTGGTCCCGACCGCCGGCCCGGACCTTGGTCCCGACCGCCGGCCCGGACCTTGGTCCCGACCGCCGGCCCGGACCTTGGTCCCGACCGCCGGCCCGGACCTTGGTCCCGACCGCCGGCCCGGACCTTGGTCCCGACCGCCGGCCCGGACCTTGGTCCCGACCGCCGGCCCGGACCTTGGTCCCGACCGCCGGCCCGGACCTTGGTCCCGACCGCCGGCCCGGACCTTGGTCCCGACCGCCGGCCCGGACCTTGGTCCCGACCGCCGGCCCGGACCTTGGCCCGACCGCCGGCCCGGACCTTGGTCCCGACCGCCGGCCCGGACCTTGGTCCCGACCGCCGGCCCGGACCTTGGTCCCGACCGCCGGCCCGGACCTTGGTCCCGACCGCCGGCCCGGACCTTGGTCCCGACCGCCGGCCCGGACCTTGGTCCCGACCGCCCCCCCGGACCTTGGTCCCGACCGCCACCCCGGACCTTGGTCCCGACCGCCACCCCGGACCTTGGTCCCGACCGCCACCCCGGACCTTGGTCCCGACCGCCACCCCGGACCTTGGTCCCGACCGCCACCCCGGACCTTGGTCCCGACCGCCGGCCCGGACCTTGGTCCCGACCGCCGGCCCGGACCTTGGTCCCGACCGCCGGCCCGGACCTTGGTCCCGACCGCCACCCCGGACCTTGGTCCCGACCGCCACCCCGGACCTTGTTTCCGTTCCTACATCCCGGACCGTGGTTCCGACCGCCACCCTGGACCTTGGGCCCGACCGCCACCCCGGACCTTGGTTCCGAACGCCACCCCCGACCTTGCTTCCGACCGCCTCCCCGACCTTGGTTCCGACCGCCTCCCCCGACCTTGGTTCCGACCGCCACTCCGGACCTTGGTTCCGACCGCCACCTCGGACCTTGGTTCCGACCGCCACCCCGGACCTTGATTCCGACCGCCACACCGGACCTTGGTTCCGACCGCCACCCCGGTCGTTGGTTCCGACCGCCACCCCGGTCGTTGGTTCCGAACGCCACCCCGGACCCTGCTTTCCACCGCCACCGCCACCCTGGTTCCGCCCACCACCCCTTTGTTCCGACCGCCCTCCAGGACCTTGGTTCCGATCTCCACCTTCGAACTTGTTTCCGACCGCCACCCCGGACCTTGGTTCCGACCGCCACCCCGGATCTTGATTCCGACCGCCACCCTGGACCTTGGTTCCGACCGCTAGCTCAGACGTTCGTTCCGCCCGCCATCCGCACCTTCGTTCCGCCCGCCAGCCCGGACGTTGGTCCCGACCGCCAACCCGGACCTTGGTCCCGACCGCCACCCCGGACCTTGGTCCCGACCGCCACCCCGGACCTTGGTCCCGACCGCCACCCCGGACCTTGGTCCCGACCGCCACCCCGGACCTTGGTCCCGACCGCCACCCCGGACCTTGGTCCCGACCGCCACCCCGGACCTTGGTCCCGACCGCCACCCCGGACCTTGGTCCCGACCGCCGGCCCGGACCTTGGTCCCGACCGCCACCCCGGACCTTGGTCCCGACCGCCACCCCGGACCTTGGTCCCGACCGCCACCCCGGACCTTGCTCCCGACCGCCGGCCCGGACCTTGGTCCCGACCGCCGGCCCGGACCTTGGTCCCGACCGCCGGCCCGGACCTTGGTCCCGACCGCCGGCCCGGACCTTGGTCCCGACCGCCGGCCCGGACCTTGGTCCCGACCGCCGGCGCGGACCTTGGTCCCGACCGCCGGCCCGGACCTTGGTCCCGACCGCCGGCCCGGACCTTGGTCCCGACCGCCGGCCCGGACCTTGGTCCCGACCGCCGGCCCGGACCTTGGTCCCGACCGCCACCCCGACCTTGGTCCCGACCGCCACCCCGGACCTTGGTCCCGACCGCCGGCCCGGACCTTGGTCCCGACCGCCGGCCCGGACCTTGGTCCCGACCGCCGGCCCGGACCTTGGTCCCGACCGCCGGCCCGGACCTTGGTCCCGACCGCCGGCCCGGACCTTGGTCCCGACCGCCGGCCCGGACCTTGGTCCCGACCGCCGGCCCGGACCTTGGTCCCGACCGCCGGCCCGGACCTTGGTCCCGACCGCCGGCCCGGACCTTGGTCCCGACCGCCGGCCCGGACCTTGGTCCCGACCGCCGGCCCGGACCTTGGTCCCGACCGCCGGCCCGGACCTTGGTCCCGACCGCCGGCCCGGACCTTGGTCCCGACCGCCGGCCCGGACCTTGGTCCCGACCGCCGGCCCGGACCTTGGTCCCGACCGCCGGCCCGGACCTTGGTCCCCCGACCGCCACCCCGGACCTTGGTCCCGACCGCCACCCCGGACCTTGGTCCCGACCGCCACCCCGGACCTTGGTCCCGACCGCCACCCCGACCTTGGTCCCGACCGCCACCCCGGACCTTGGTCCCGACCGCCACCCCGGACCTTGGTCCCGACCGCCGCCCGGACCTTGGTCCCGACCGCCGGCCCGGACCTTGGTCCCGACCGCCGGCCCGGACCTTGGTCCCGACCGCCGGCCCGGACCTTGGTCCCGACCGCCACCCCGGACCTTGTTTCCGTTCCTACATCCCGGGACCGTGGTTCCGACCGCCACCCTGGACCTTGCTTCCGACCGCCTCCCCGACCTTGGTTCCGACCGCCTCCCCCGACCTTGGTTCCGACCGCCACTCCGGACCTTGGTTCCGACCGCCACCTCGGACCTTGGTTCCGACCGCCACCCCGGACCTTGATTCCGACCGCCACACCGGACCTTGGTTCCGACCGCCACCCCGGTCGTTGGTTCCGACCGCCACCCCGGTCGTTGGTTCCGAACGCCACCCCGGACCCTGCTTTCCACCGCCACCGCCACCTGGTTCCGCCCACCACCCCTTTGTTCCGACCGCCCTCCAGGACCTTGGTTCCGATCTCCACCTTCGAACTTGTTT